>NW_014555716.1:834147-837309 GCF_001313825.1 Dinoponera quadriceps
CCCCCCCCCCCGCCCCCTTAGAAACTCTTTCATCGGTCCAAACTGTAAAAAGGCCTTCCCTTTTTCTTCCTTATTGTGCCAATAGTGAATGAGCCGTCTGCACGCGCGTCTGCTTGCATTCGTCCGTCAGCATTCGTGGAATCCAACGTACGCACACTTTCCGACATCGAAGTTGATTTCTGACACAGCTATCCGCACTGCCAACACTGGTATCGAATGTAAAAGCAATATCCCGCTGTAATTCGACGATCATTTCGAATAAGTGTATTAATTCTGCCAGCCATCTCTTCCGTCGTCGACATTTTCGGACGTTGAGGTTCATCCTCGACACATTCTCGGTCATCTGAAAGCTTTGCTCCATTCATAGACGCTTGTGTCCGACAACGTTTCCTCACTGAACTGTCTCTTAAGTTTCTTACCAAAATTTCTGACGGTTTCACGTTTTCTTTTCGCAAGAAATTTAATAATAATGCCTTGTCCCGCGCTTGGATGCGCTTCTATTTCACTCATACTTGTCAAACGAATAACACTACACGCTGGTTGCTGAACGACTGAAACGGGTTAGTATTAGTTCCCGCGCATCAGGCGGTGTTGCTTCGGCGTTTGTTTCCTTCGTTTGAAGTCAAATTATAATTTATGGTCGGACGCCACTCGTAACAAAAAGAAATGGATAGTGGCGGCGGTGACGACGACGACGACGGCGGTGGCGACGACAATACGGGGGATTTCTAATACGACAGTGTCATAAAACGTAAGGTCGCCCGTGCGCACACATATCGCGTTCCAGATCAGATTCGCGAGTATAAATTTGGAATCTTCATAGCGCTAATAAAGTCCCGCCCGGAGGCGAGTCGCGTCGCGGAAAGTCTTCCGTAGGCCGTATTAAGTGCCGTCCTTATCTAATATTTAAATCGGTTTCGCATCATTCGCCGATATCGGATTGCGCACGGATAGCAGTGCGGCGGACTATTGTCCATTGCTAACCCTTCAAAGCACACATTTTTCCTCCCGCTTATTTTTCATCAAATTTGGTACCCGGGGGTTTCGGCCTCGCTGATCACGAATCTGAGGTCAAGATCGAAAAACTGTTTAAATCTAAGATCGCTCGAGCAAAACATCGGATGATCTCGATCCTCACGTACAGTAATTTGACGTTTTTCGCGAGACATTAAACCACACGCGAATGCTTAGGTACGGAAAGAGGGGGCTGGCGAAAGAGAGAGAGAGAGAGAAAATGGTCGAAGGATCTGAAACTGTTAACGCCGCTATTTTCTCGGGTAAGCTTCTCGTAGCCTCGCTCCGTCGAGGCAAATGAGGGCCGCGGGTACGACTTCGGGGCCCGTTTAAAATCGCTGATCCTTCGGGATCAAAATACCTCGTCGTCTCCGCCCGTTCATTTGTAGTCTACCCGGTGCTACAATACCACAAAGTCGGATTCGACGCCCTCGCTTACGTGCTTCCAGTGCGAACTCAGCGGTTTTCCGTTCGACACGCTCGAAATGCTTTCTCTCTCTCTCTCTCTCTCCTTGCCTCCCTCTCTCCCTCTTTTTCTCCCTGTCTCTCTCTCTCTCTCTCTCTTTCTCTTTCCCTTTCAGTAGTGGTTTTTCCGCTTTTCCCCTGCGCCTGTCTTCGTTCTACATTGTAATCGTGTCAAGAAAACAAGCAGAAATCTATGTAAACACGGACTGTAAGAGACTATCAAGAATAGCAAGAAAAATATTAGCTACCGGCTGGAGAGAGAGGGGATCGGTTCGTACGCACACGGTGGAGGCAACGAAAGCAGTAGTGGACTTTGTTTCTCTTGTTCCCCTCTCTCCTTCCCCACCCCTCTCTCTCTCTCTTTCTCTCTTACACTTTCTTGCCTTGACAGAAATGCAAGCGGCCAATCATTTGAATACGTATAGTCGATAATTTAAACAGGGCGAGCGCTTATATACTCGACCGCGTTATATATGTATATATATTTTGTCTGTGTATGCGTATATGTGTGTGTACAGTAGGAAAACGTACAGTAGAAAACGAGAGGAGGCAATCCGAGGAAGAATCGATGTGGGGAGGGTGTGTCGCGTACAAAGATGCAACCGTATCTTATCTTCTTCTTCCTCACGGCCTTCCTCTTCTTCCTTCCCCTTCCTTAAAAATCCTTCTTGCCTGGAAAGCAATGAATCTACTCGAGCAAGCTATTAAATGTCGGCGCGTAATAACGCTAGGGTGCAAAACGGTACAGAAGGATCGCTGCCCGAATGCGATCCGTAACTGGCACTACGGTGATACCGGAACGTATCGTTGCGCAATAATCGATTCCAGACCCGAGATAGGCCTGGAAGGTCCAGGGGAATAGAACCGTGGAGGAAGCAGAGACCGTATGCGCAGGAGCGATCTTGCGCTTCTTGGAAGACGCGTTTATAAATATTACCCTGCCGAGGAAGATGCGGACAGCTTCTTTTAGGTTACACGTATGTGTGTGTGTAAGGTGTTAGGCGGGAACGTGACGACGGGCCTTTTGTCTTTTCTTTTGTTTAGAAATTCCACACAAACCTCGGCATGCTACGTGACTACGCCGGCTGCCGGCGGGAAGACCCGAGGCTAGTGTGACCCATAAAGCAAGGCATTAACACCGATCCGTATCTCGACGATAGTAGCCGAGGACGACGGAGACAGTGACGTTGTCATCGTCGTCGGCGGCGTCGACCTGTCCCGGGAATCCCGTTTCGTCTCGTTGCACCCCGGAGCCTGGCGTCTTTCATGAATAATATCTTCCGCGCATTTACATGCAGCCACGGACCACATCGCGCGCGGATCCGCCCGTTCTTTCTCTCTCCTTCGACTCCCCTGCCCCCCTCTTCTCGTCCGTCTGTCGCTGCCCGCCTCCTTCGGAGGATCTTCCTAGCGCTCGACGTCCAGATCGCGAAACGCTTCCCTGCCTCTACGTATATTCACCGCGTATCCTTGAGAAAGAGATGTTCCACTGATGATAAGAACGGGCTTTTCTTTCCTCGTCCCCGCCGATCCTCCGCTTCCATCTCCTCTTCGTCCTCCTCTTTCCTCGTCTCGTCTAGCGATCGCGCGTCTCACTTTCCTCCACCGCTCGGCCGGAGTCCCGAGGGACCTTACGAATCGTTTAATTCGATCTTCTCTCCCCCTTCTTCCCCCCCCCCCCCC
>NW_014555716.1:837327-956863 GCF_001313825.1 Dinoponera quadriceps
CCCCCCCCCCAGATCTCGAACTCTCTCATTGTATCCCGCGATGCGGCGCACCCGCCGTCCTTCGAGATCCATTTATTCGGGGGAGACTCGCCCTGGTCCCCATTTCTCCCTCTACTGTACATGTGGAAATGTTAAAGCGGTTCAGCTACCGGTTCAAGTAACGTTGTGACAGTACCGGTATAGATTCGGTACAGTATAACGTTTTGCGGTACTGGTTAAGCACTGACATCAGCATTGACACAGCAGTTGAGCCACTGCATGATCTTTATGGGATTTAGCATACTTTGAGAATATTGAAAATATTTTGCAGAATTATTCGCTCCTTTCGACGTCACTTCCGAATCGCTTCGGAAACGGAGATCCCATTTCGCGTCTGCCCGGCGAAAAATGTCACCTCTTGCGCGTGCGGATAATGTGCGCAGTGATTGAATTAATATCGCAATGTGAGGTGCGATATCGCGATATGGCGATATCGCGAGACGATATCGCCGACCGATGGCGAATACCGCTGAGTGGGCGGCAAAGACGAAGAAAATGAGGGGAGTGTGGTCGGAGGGGGGGGGGGGCCGCGAAAGGGTTATGGTAAGATTCGGAACCGCCAGGAATTCCGGAAGAAATAGCTCGACGGTATTTGCCTGTTTCCCGACGAGCTCTCGACTCGCGATGACATTCCGGAGCTTGCGAGAAAGGGAAGAGGAAGTGAGAAAGAGTTAGAGCGAGGGAGAGCGGGCGGTGAGGGAGAGAGCAGCTTCGCTGTTTCGCTACCCTTTGCTCCGTGCTTCGGAAGACATTTCAGGGAACATTCTTAGCTTCGGGGCGACGATCTCAACACGGATGACGTTGTTACGAGGTAAGGCATTCGCGTTCCCTGGAAACTCGTCAGTGCGCCGCGAGACTCGAAATCTTCGATGAATTTGGAACGCCGTTTGAACGCCACGAAATTCCCACCGCGCTTTTTACACGGAAAAAAAATTATCAATTCAAGACTTAGATATTTTAATGAACGCGATCACTGCTTCATATATGAGCAAGAATATATTGTCTTCTTACAAGAATTTCATATTCTTGAGTCAATAATATTTCAATAATATTATAATGTTATTGCAAGATTACGGTAGTCCATTACAGATCACAGAATATAATTATTCTGGAAATAATAAATCTTGGAACATTAAAAGAAATTATGTCAAGAAGATGAATGTGTTATTTTGAATAACTCTGTATTTGAATCAAATGTATATTAATATTCTTCCAAAAATATGAACGTTTTCACCTCAAAGAATAAATCAGGTCTTATAAACAAGACCGTCTTAGGTTAGGTTCATCCTGAGACACTTTCACTAGCCAATAAAGCCACCCATATAGTATTTGAAGATACTCTTAAGACGATCTTAAAATATAAAACTTGGTTCTTATAAGAGCCGGGGGGATAATCCAGAAAGCCGTAGTTGCTGGGAGGATTCGGGACCTTTCGCTTGCCAGTTGTTTGCTCTTACCACTGAGCTATCCTGGCTTCCACTTCGATATATTTTTTTTCGACCTCTTATTGCCTCAATTTCGAAATAAGACAAAGAAATTGTTATTGCAAAAACTTCCAATAATTCAATTTAATATTATTAATTGCCATTTCCCCAAGAATAAGATACATTTAAATAAAGATAATGTAGTTTCAAATTTAACAAATTGCAATTCTTAGTTTGAAGATATCGTTCTCTTCTATTTAATATTCTTCTTTACTCTCGATTAAAAAAACATTATTCTTGAATAACAAGAATATTACATTTTTAGTAAAACTATATAGAATTTTTGTGTAAGCAAGTTTCATTTATCTAACGCAATATAATCTTATTTCAACATGTACAAGTTAAGAATATAGATTTTCTCCAAATAAAAATATTCTTTTTTTCCGTGTACACGCATATACGCACATGCATACATTGGATTGGCGTGTCACCTCCCCCCCCCCTCCCCCCGACATTCCCACGCAGTTTGGAAGGAACAAATTGCGGATGTAATGCGGGCATTTCGACATTTTTCCGTCAACGACGTTCCCGACAACGCTCGAGCTCGCTTCAAATAACCGCGCTAAAGCACGGGAAAACAATGAACGAAATCGAGTTGGGCGATATAATATCGATACATAGGGAAATAAGGATTTCTCCCGGCAAAGTAGGGTTTTCCCCCGCAATTTGCGGAGGGAAAACGGTGCTCGTGCGGTAGGTAGGTTGAGGCGAATACGAAAACACGCGCAATGTCTGTTTACGAGACCGACAGACAGACAGGGACAGAGAGGGAGGGAGAAAGAAGGTATATATCGTGCGGATAATGGTGGACCACCATATGGACGCGTTGCATCGTGGAACTGGTAATTTGCATGCGCACAGCTGATGCTTGGGCACCTCTTTTCTAGTTCGGCTCGGCATTTCCGAGCGATGCGATAGCGCGTGGCCGCGCCTCCGCCAGCGCGAAAAAGAAGAGAATGGCGGGAGGACGAGCGAGAGACAGCGGGGACGGAGAATCGGAGAATAGCCGGTAGCTCCGGATCGGCAGCTCGTTGCAACATGTGCAACACGAGCGCACGCGAGAGCCCCGATTCTCGAATTACTGACATTAATGCCTCTTCGCCCTCAGGACTCGCGCGAGTAGCCGGCCGGCACGTAGCGGCTCGTTCGAATCGTTCGATTCTAAGGGCCGCGCAACTCGCCAAGCAGCACGCAGCGCGCGTGTTCCTTCCACGCCAAAAGTGTGTGTGTGTGTGTGTGTGTGCGCACCCGTCGTGACGCGTGATGCCGCCGTGTTCGCGCGGAAGATCGATAATATTCATTCGAGCGAGTGAGTCGCGACTTGACGCTCAGGACCCATGCGATTTCATGTTATTGAGATACTTCTTAATTATCTACTCTTACATTATTAACCATGTATCCCTTAGTGCCTCCAAATTAAAAAATTAATTGCTATATGGGAACGATAGTTCGAGTTACTCGTTGGTAGCGGATACTTTTCTCGGTGTATCAGCGAGGTAAAGAAAAAAGGAAGCGAAGCGACCGGAAGTATCGCCTTTATGAACTCACGGTACTTTTGTTTAGAAGGTACAAGGCTTCCTGTGTATACGTATTACGTAGGTACGAGGTACTCGTATGGGTAGGTAAGGTGTCTTAAATGTGAAAACGGAAGATGTCATGGAGTATAATTGCTCAATGATGAGAGCGGTTGCCTGGCAAGAGCAGAAGACTCGAGTTCGATCCCAATTGAGTCCGCCTCCGAAATTCTTTGCCTCGTATGAGAGTAAAAGTGGACCTCTATAGGGTACAAATAAACATCCCGGCGAACATTCCAATCTTTTTTCCGTATTTTCCGTATTTTCCGTTACTGAAAATTGATAAATACTTCTAATTATCCCGCACCGCGTTGTAACGTATCTTCTCTCATGAGGACCTCCTGATTTCGAGGTGCCAATGTCCTTTGTAATTATATAGGATTTATATTTCAACGTGTACCTCCAATTTTTGATGAATATATGATTAACAATGTCAGGGTCAAGTCTTCTTATATTTACAATTCTGAAGATCTCTATTTAAAATTCGGCCGCTTTGTCATGCAATACAGTGGCCTTTTCTTTCCTAGATACGAGTATGATGCATTTTTAATAAAATAAACATCGAGATTCTTATACGTTACGTACAGAGTGTCTGATAAATCGTTTACCGGCATTCGTGTGCAAGCAGAGCGTATCAAATTAAATGGAAAAGTCCGCTACTTTACAGATTTATTTACCCTGCAGTTTCCGTATTTTTATTCTCAGTTATGAAGGGGATATCGAAATTAATGATGAACTTGATAAACGTCGATAAATAAAGATGGTTCTTAAAATAATATTACGTTACATAAACGATATTGGACGATCAATTATTGTTAATTTCTCTTCACCTCTCTCACACCCGCTCCCTCTTTCTCATCTTGAGAAGCGACGTTACGCGTTTATAATATTTGCTAAGACTGAAATAATTACTGCTTCGCTTTTACGAAATTCCGTCTCAATGACAGACTCGTCGAACTCGAAAGTTTCCCTCTTAGCACGAGTGTCGAAGATGCATGATCGTCGCTTCTCGTTAGCAGTTCCAATTTTCATCGTGTTCCGCGTAACTTTGTGTTGCGTCTGCGAGTTTCTCTCATCCCATGGGAACGTATATGCATAACTACGAAGCTAAACAGCTGGATATATGTACACCAGCTGTCCGAAAACAGCCTTTGCAATTTTTTGCTGACAATAATTCGTATGCAGGATACGTGTTATCAACTGCTTTCGCGTTGCTTGAAGAACGTCGCGTGATCCTCACTAATGTCAGGTTCCCGGAACATTATTCGTTACCATGCATAAGCCTCGTGCACTTTTGTGCATTCTGGTAAGCTCGTTTGTATGAACTACCGCGGAACTTAATATCACGAGCAACGCCATTGTAAATGTGCCAAATAATGCAATATAAATACTGCTCCATTGTTGACATGTAAATTATTTCAACATTACATGTTCTCAGCGTTTGCCGGTATCCAGATAAAATAGTCTAAATAATCATCCAGATGAATAAATGGATCATTTTTATTTTTATCTAGATAGGAGAAATACAAAATATATTCATCTTCATATTAGATAAAAAACATGTAATCTTATCTACAAATTATCTGAGATGATCTTGTGGTCTGTATTCTGAACTCACTTTTCGATCAAATGAATGAAATAATATGGGTCCATGCGTTAAGCCTATATCAGACTAAGGATTGGAGATTAGATTTCAACGAATCGACCCATTTCGGTTTTATCTCTTTGGCCTGTTCTTTTTAGCTGCACTGCTGAACTGGTGCAACTGAACAGACCATTTGTTTCAATTGATCAATCCACTTTAAACCCGTATCAAACTGTCGATTGTGAAGGCCGACCTCACTGCCGATTATTATCAACTCTTAATAAACCAATTACAATAAACTAGTTACATGACGCTTCACTTTAATAGGCCCTTCAAGAATCGACAGCCGTAACCGCCAGTCAGATCGGCTTTTATAGTCTGTAATCTAATATGGGCTTTGGAAGAAGATTGAAATAATGACTGCTGTTCAGAAAACATAGCGATTAGTAAGCAGTCAATGATTATTGGTCTCTTTTATTAGATCCTTAAATTTAGAATGATTACGAATTACTTAACTGTTATGCAACTTTATGATCTACGTAATTTTTATTGTAAATTTTTATTAACTTCTTTATTTTGTAATTTGTTTAATTGTACAAAAGTTTTTAATAAAGATTGATTATGATAATTCCAATATATCTTTTATTACACTAATTAAAACACAAGGACGACACGATCAAGTCTCCTCCATCCCTGGATCTCAGAACGGGGGATACTTGGTGCACTTCATTGTTTTGCCAAAATTACTCAATTATTTTACTGAAATGTAAATTACTCTGTAAATTATTATTTTGCAACTTAATCACAAAGTAGTCAGTTATAACACATTGTTGAAATATCCATAATATTTCGCGTGAGAACGTTTTGATCCTTTCATTTTTCAAGATATTCAGCAAAATCACAAAGGGGGACATCAGGTATCAGCGGATTCCCTCACTATTAAAGTACCGTGCGATAGTTTCACGACATTCCATGTATACCTTACGCGCCTCTGCCAGTGGATACAGGTGGCTCCTTTATGGAGATAATCGTCAACCCGGTGGTCCGTCCCGAAGCTTATGTCGGCCGTTCGCCAACCTCCAAATTGCTACCGCGGCTCATTATATTCGCGTCAGCGCCGCGTCCGGCCTCTGCATCTCGTGCAGTCGTGCGTGAACGACGCAGCTCTAGCTAGCTAGTCCCCTCTTGATCTTCCTCGGCTTCTTATTTCGGGCCAAGGAGCTCGTTTCGTGTCTACTTCGCTCATTGTGACGGGTCAACCGGTTCCCTCTCCGCCTCTCATTCCCGTCTCCTCCCGTACGATCTCGTCGCGAAATGATGCTTGCAGAATAATTAAATAGCGTCGTTAAAGTCGCGTTATTCGCTGCTGATTTGCCATCGACTCGCTGCTACCGCCTTGCTAATTTAGATGTCGCACGATAGGCGTCGCGTCTTTATTGATAGTCGCTCCCAGTTCGGAGCAGCGGATAATAAGTATGAATATTGAGCTATTGTGTCGCCTCTCTCATTGTTAGGAAGCGGGGGGAATCGTAAAAGCACGATGGCCAAGAAGGGGAGACCGGATTCACCGGAGAAACGAGAACCTGAGTAACATCACAAGAATAAAAAAAAGAAGAAAAAGAAACATGAGTACAACATTTAAACGCGAAAGGTCGAGCTTGTAAAGATTTTGTCTCGCAACGTTCGCAAAATAAAAAAAATAAATAAGAGTGACACGATTAATATATTAGACTTATTAATTCGTATAGATTACATATATGCTTAAATATGTATGGTTTTTTCGATGACTTTCATTTCTTTTATTGATCAGTATGACGACAGCCGCGTGCGTGCGAATTATTTTTCAAATTTCTCGGAATAAGATATCTCACTCAAAATAAGCGGAGATTCTTTCGAAGCGATAATGAAAATACTGTCCATTAGAATTACAAAAAATGAACGTTTAATTCAAATGAATAGTGCGTTTTTTTCTTAATTCATACGAGTGAATGTTTTATGCCCGGTCCCATTGCAATGGTTTAAATCTAATCGATGATTAACTCAACAGAATTGACCAATCACATTGGCCAACTAGCTGAATTGGTCAATTCCGTTGAGTTAATTGTCGATTAGATTTAAACCGTGACGGTTAAACCGAATATTAATTGATTAGAGTAAGTTGATTTCTCCGACGGTGGAGCGCATCACTCTTCAATTCTGAATGGAAATAATTATTTAACAATTAAAAATGGAAGAATTCGTCCCATGTGGATGAACAATAATTCAACTTCGAGTAATTAGGCTGTCATTCTGATTTTCGTGGAGAATTCTATTCCAGGAAATTTAGAGAGTAACAGCCCCAGACAATGTATTTACGCAGTAAAAAATAAAATGTTAATTTTAACATTTTTCACGTCTTAGGAAGCCCACTTAAAATTTTAAGTCAAAATAATTCATTCGTCGTGTATTATTTATTCACAAATTGAAAATGTTAATGAATTGGCATTAACTAAATTTTTTCCGCCACATATTTTTCGAACTTAAATTTTATTCGTTATTATAGTAAGATTTGATATTAATTATGTTAAAACAATTTCTCAAATACGATATTAATTGAATCAATTAAATGGCATGTAGTCGAGGAAGATTCCAGACATAATCATTGACGACATCTTAAGGACGTGATTAAAAATATGGTAAATTTTAACTCGAAAATAGCATTTACATTTGACATAAAATAAAAACAATTTAATAAATCGTAGGACTTGATATGCAATCGCAATCTCCTCGTCTTCCTTCTACCGTAAGGACAACTGCAACGAGGGTTCGGGTTCGAGATTAGTGATGACGATTGTGCGTCCTAATCCGGAGACACACCGGAGATAAAGCGTGGAGTATACATGCAAAAGGAAGTCATTCCTGCTTGACAATGAGCTAAATAAAGATGCGCCCACGCCCACGCGGAATTCCGCATAATGCCGGCGGTCGTAAAACGATTTTCGAAACGACGCGTGCGACGGGGTGATGTCCCAATGTTCGGCTGATTCGGCCGCGCTGCAGGGCGCGTTGCCGGTTGATCCGGAACGGAGGGAGCCCGTGGGGATAAACATCGTCTCACGTGGACATTTGGGAATATCGCGCCTCGCCGTCGAGATCGACGCATTTCGAACACCTGACCGTCGCGTGACTCACGTCTAAATCAACCGAGTCTCGCTTCGAGCGCTCGAGCTACTCTCCTCCCAATCATCGGTCGTCTCGCACTGCACTGAATAAAGATTTGGTAATAATCATCCCAGCCTGGGTTATAATTACCAACCTGGTTTAGCGAAATAGTTTCAGCTAAATATAAGGTGAATATTACCAAATAATTTACATGTTATGACATGAACATGTTATCTCAGCAAGGCTTGGTATTTATTATTAAGGCTTGGTAACACTTACTAATTTACATAGGTATCACCGACAATTGGTTAAAACTAATTGGGTAAAATTACTTCGTTTAGTAATACTTATAAGAGAGATTATGTAAAGGATTTGTTATAATATTCCGACGACACGGACGCTAAATTTAAATTCCCACGATTCTAATACGCTTCAAGAATTTCGAAAACACCAAGTCCTTAGTAGACCGAGTATGTTCTCTGGTAAGCAGTGAAGGCCAGATAGAAAGAGACAGACAATAGGTGCCGTGTAGCTTTCTCTCTCCAGATTATGTTCTTTCTCGCTTAGAGGTATTTCGTTCATGATGGAAGTGAATTCGGGTCTCCGTCGGTGCGGCGGTGGTCTCGTTGTTGGCTTCTCGTGGCATAGGTGTGGCCGCGGCCACCGTTCCGCCCTCCCCCCTCCCTCTCTTTTCGTCTCTCTTTAGCCTCTTCGTCCTCAGCAACCTCCTTCGCCCCAGCTGCCTTCCCTCCTCGAAGCTCATTTATAACGCTCACCTGGGAAACACAAAGGAACTTCTTTCATCCTCGCGCTTTAATGTTTTCTCTCCCCGAGTCGCGACGCGTTGTCCTTTTTACACGTTATTTCGTCGACGCCTCCCGTTCTTTCTCCTTCCTCAGCGTCTCATCCCCTTCGGCCCGCTCTCTTCCGCCGCCGGCTCCGCATGCTCCCTTTTTCACACCGATGATTTCGCGATGCTCCTCCACCTTCTATTCGTCCCTCCGCATCGTCGCCTTTTTGCAACGGTAGTAGTAGTCTCCCGCGGTACATCCGTGGGAGAGAGGGGGGAGGGGAGGAGGTAATACTCCGGTAAGTCCCGAGCCACCGCGTTTTCCCCGTGATCGATAATCGCTTCGCGTAGATTGCGAATATAGAAACTGTTTGTGCAGTTTGGGCGGCTCGCGAAGCGACACGGTTGACTTCTTACTGCAACCTCTTCTCGACAAGTCCCGCGCGATTCAACAATCTGCCGTCTTTACGAATATTTTCAACGGAAAGGTGAATCGTACTGATATCTAATAATACCCAGCGAACACCAAGTTACATAACTATTAGTTATAATTTCCTATTCAACAATGTAACTGTTATATAACACATGTTAGAGAGAGAGAGAGAGAGAGAGAATATGGGTATATAAAAAATATAAATATGTGTTTGTCTGTATATGTGTGTGTTTCAAGTATTTTAAACACCTTTTATTTCTTATTTTCATTTTTTATTCTATTGAATGTATAATAGTTGGCATAAAATGAAACTCTCTCTCCCCCTTTGACTTCATAAAAGTATATTAATTTTATTGACTAATAAGGAATTCTCGCGTTATTTCTATTTTGATTTTCGATAAAAACCCCATGTTTGGGATAAGAGCAGAATTTTCAATTGGTATCACACAATTGGATAGCCAATTTTAGGACAACTTTTGGGCATTTTGGTTATAATCTATATTGTTTCTGGAAAAAATTTGAAAAATTTCTATACGAGTGATGCCATGTCTTATAGACTGATTTTTAAATAATAAATGTAAATTGTTTCTTTATGATGCGATGATCTTTCGAAAATATTTTCAACATACTACCGCATGTGGAATATTGAAATTCTCGCTTTCGCGGTAAATGTTATAATGAATCTCCCATAATGAATGAAGATGGACCTCTGCTGGAGGGGAAAAAACGTTCATAGAATGATGCATCGTATAAAAACTTGCGTATTTTTATTAAAAACGTCTCGTTATATTTCCGTATGCTAGAGATGCGTTCGTCGACTTTGCGCGTAGTCAAAGGTGTTGTCGCGGGGACTTGACCTTTCCACCTTCTCGCCAGACCGTCCTTTCGAGCCGAGATGGTAAATTAAGAGAGAAAGAGGTGGGTCAAGATTTATTCTGTCGTCCATCCTCTCTGCGACTTATGAGAAATAAAAAGATGCGTGTATCAAACTAAATTATACGTAAAATAAATATACGTGTTATTGAGCGTAACTTTTATCCGCTCTTTCTCTCATTCTTCGAGAGCAGTTTCTTAAATTATAAATAAGAGAGCGAAACATTTGTCGCCGATTGGGCATTTTAATTAGTTTTTACACAACGCGCACGATATTATCAATCTCGGATTTTCCTGTTCTTATGAATGATGTGCTGTCGTTTTGTCGTAAGAAATATAAATACACGTTTATATTTATACATATGTTATTTTTCCTGCGGAGATCAGGTAACCTTCTTCACTTCGTGTACGTAACGCATAACGTAATTGATATTCTATTTCGAGAAATATAATAAAAATACACGTCGGCGTGTTAACATTTTATGCAAGGTCGCGCGAGAGAAGGAAGACATTGATATATCATTAAACAGAAACACATCTGGTGGATGGTGATGTTCGTGCGGAGGACCATTTAATTCAGGAAATCATATGTACAGGGTGACCGTTAGAAAGTTGCTGAAACTAAATGCCTGTTACTTTATAACGAATGGACAAAATGTAATGAATTAAGCACTATCTTGCAGAGAAAACCCGTACGCTGAATTAGCTCGTATCTTGCGGAATAATGAGCGAGTGATGTGGTGAAATTAACGGTGACTTCGCGATCAGATACGGTCGCCGTCACGTGGATTCGAGAAAAGGATGTTAAAAATGCAATTTGCAGCACGGAAAGCCATGTCGCCGGGAATATAGCTTTGAATGCAGCGCGAACGCGCATCGCGCTCATGAATGCGATCTACATGAACGGCCATTCGATTAAGATGGATCCCTCGTGCTTGTATGCAAAGAGATACCATAACTCTTCCGGAGGATCCTTCGTTCCTTTCATGGAAATTACGTAAATCTCTCTCTCTCTCTTTCTCTCTCTCTCTCTCAGTCCTCCGTCGATCTCCAATCTTTCACGGATAAGGCGAGGATGAAAACAACTGTACACGACCGGCTTGAAAATCGCTAGGGTCCCAGATTGTATCCGAATTTGAGAATCGTTCGAAGACAACAAAGACTGTCTTCTCGCCTCACCCCTCATCGCATCCACGAACAACGTACGCTTAGCCTCCGTAGAATAAAAATATTGACTGCGTTGTTTGGGTGAAACGTTCGACCGATCGTTTAGAATCACAGAATAAGACGACGGAGAGTCGTAGATGTTGAATATATTCCTGACTCGGGTAAATGGAAAATTTTGACAGCGAATCTCTCCATTTCGCGAAATCAAGACTTAACTAATTTACTCTCGGATGGACTAGTTTGTGGATGTGTGTGTGCAAAAGAAAAGAAGGAAGATCACTGATTATAATAAATAAAGTCTACTTACTTTCGATTTGATTTGAAAATATAAAACTGAAGAGGATTACAGTTTCACCCGTTCTACTTGCGCACAACGGGGACTGAGATTAGTTTGGGACACCCTGTATATATACGGATACATAGACATATATACACTTATTGTGCATATTGCAAATTCATCTGGCGTATGAATAATGTCCGTGAAATATTTCACTGCGATCAAAATAAACGCGTGCGCCACCGAAACGACCCGTTTTCCCACATAATCATAGACTGTCTCCGCTGCGGTTATTAATCGCCGTTTCATTATCGGGACTACGATGGCGAGGGTTGGGAGGGCGAGCGGAGGGCAGGCGATGGGGTATTACACGTCGCAGAGATCCACACGTATTACAGCCGATTACGCCGATAAAATCGCGCGATGCATTAGTCGCGTAAGCGTTCTCGCATGTATACACAGTATGCTCTGGAATGCGCGCGTGATATTTCAGGAATATATCGCCGGCAAATCATTGCGCTTGTGCAAGTCGATCGTTCCCGAGTGAAAATTTCACGCAAGCAACTCGCTTTCCCAATCGCGATTTCTCTAATTCCAATGTGAGCAATCTAATGGGGCGAAATAAAACTGTCGCGTGGCTAAGTGTTGTGTTTTCAGCGACGCGTAAATTTACTAAATTTATTATTACATTATTTTACAGCGGCAAATGTCCTCGATTAATCGAACAAAATTAATTTTCTCTACATTCATATATATTGGCTTGTCCAGAAAATCCGTGCGGATTTTTCGGTAGATGGTGTTCAAATGCAAATTTTAGAAGTTTACGTTTAGAAGATTGGTGCAATGTGTCAAATATGTATATGTTTTCATAAGTGACGTTTCGACACATATTTTATGATAATAGCTGTAACGACACATTGTATAGTGTAAGTTTCACTGAATTCGTACGAAAACTTATATAATGTTACAATTACTTTAAAAATTAAATTATTTTGAGATTTAGATAAATATTTTCTTCATTTGCATAACGAATAATATTTCATTGTTGACATTGCGTCGCAGGATAAATGTGCGAGAAGTTCTTTTATCTTCAATGATTGAAAAGCTCATGTTAGAAAAGCTTTTAGGTATGCGTTAATCATTTAAATTTTATTTAATTTTTGTTTTTGAAATTCGCAAAATAACAGAAGGAAAAGAGGCAAATTAAAATATTTGACATTTTCGAAAAATCTCCGAATACGCCATTATAAAGTGAATATAAAATATATAATCATAAAATTTTTGTGTCAAATATTTTTTCACATACCTCATAGTTCTGATGGCAGTCGCTGAAGATAGAATATTCGGGGAGATATTTTCCAGAACTACTTTGTATCTTTGTCTCAGTCCCGAACGTGCAAGTAAACATAAGAAAAAAGAAACTGTTATTATTTGAGAATAATTATATTTTCATGTGAGCGTTCAGTTGTTAAAAGCATGTCGTTTATGTACTTTATTGTACCCTGTACATGCACGAGAGTCGACTTTTCTGAAAGCACGCGCCGCTCAATCCGACGCGGTCGCGCATTAGCGTTACGATTTCCAGCGTTGCGGAAAATATGTGCGTAGAGCGCGATACGCGTACATTAATTACCACCGCCGGTGATATTACTGGATTCCGTTGGTCGAATATATCACGAACGAGTCCGCTGTTCCGTGCACACGAGTTGCCTGATAAATCGGCACCGGTGAGTTTAACCGCGCAGGTCTCAGACACGCGATGCAAGATAAGCATGTTGGTTAGGTTTAGTTTATATAAATATGTTTAAGGGTAGACGATTCTTTACGTACGACATGTAAATGAAATTACATATATTTTATTCGTCGCTATGCGAGCGCGCCGGATATAATATTTGGATGTTTATTCAGAGTCTCACGATGAAGATATTTAAAGTGTTAACGGACGAGCGTCATTAATCAGTGTTTTTTAATCACACTCACATTCGTTAATTCTTCGGGGATAATCTCTATATTTCTCTCTACGTTTCTCTACGTTTCTCTCGCGTGAAACGAGACTACAGTAATAAATACGTTTAATTAAGATAGCCTGAGCTATTAAGCGACCTTGTCTTCCCGTTATGTTTTCAAATACCATCGACAATGCGTTAAAGACGCGTTAGCGTTCTTTCAAGATAATATCACAGATAATAATGGTTCAAGATAACATCACAGATAATAATGGTTGTATAGAATTCGTCCGAGACGGCCCGGTGTGAAAGATAACGAGAATAGAGATAACGAGAACGTTGTCCTGTGAAAGCGCCGTCAAAGATATGTCTTCTGCTCGCGCAGGTTTATAACATCGGCCGTATGTTCTCGTCTCGTAATTCGCCTATAAAGACCCGATAAAGCCCCCATGCTTCTCCCACGTGCGTCCCGTTATCGTTTGGTGTTTTAAGGTCACGCGTTTTCGCGAGCTGTGCGCTCGATTCTCCGCATTGAGCTATTCTGCAAGGTACGTACGAATCTACATTCTTCATTCATACATGGAATAGTCCGGACAGACAGTGGAATAGACCAATAGTTAATCCTTAATCGGAAACAACGGTAGTTGGAAACGCAATGTTGGACTGACATGATTAAAATGCGATGAATTATTAGACGGACTAACTTTTTTTTTATTCATTTGATACGAATTAAAAGGCATTGTTGTTGTTCCTTTGTAAATTTTAATTGCCTTGAAATAGTCTGACATATTTTTTATATATACTACTTGAGTGTATAAATTATTAATCGATAGACGACACAAAACCGATCGTTTGTTGAACGACGTCTAGACTGAGGTTAAACCGACTAACCAAATAATTTTTCTCAATTAACCAAGCATTAACTTTTTGCAATGACTTGTTTTGCTTATTAATAGCATATCTTCGTGCAAAAATAATATAAATCGTCCATTTATCGATTTTCATATCTTTTTCATTACCCAATGTTTTCATGCGGTCACATCATTCATTTTTCAATTGTTAGCATAATGTCGGCTAAATGCAAAATCCAACATTTGATCAACCATTGGCCGTAAACCAGTGTGACGCCACCAATACCGATCCATTATTATTTCGGAACGTCACGACGTTCGACATGTCGGGCCAACGTATGAACATTAGTCAATCAATATAGATTCAATATAAGACCAATGTTTATGTGCTTCTCGAGAAATTCGCTATCAATATATTAGAATATATGTACATGCATATATATATATATATATATAGTCTGTAATATATCAACACGTTGGCCGTCACGTTAATTCCATTGATTATTTTAAAGTTCAATTAATGTTTAAGTCATTAAAGATGCAATAAATAAATGCAATTCGCAATGAATATATTTGTTAGTTCGTCTTATTGTTAAAATACGTTAGGATGTATATTGAACATTTGTGCTATATAGATTATGTGAGAAAAGTTAATAAGTTAAAGTTCATACATTTAAAAATAACTAGTTCAAGTTAAAAACTAATTCACTTAAAAGTAACAAAATTAAATTAACACTTATTAACTATTTAACTTTATAACTTAACTATTAACCGACTAATTATGTTACGAAACCCTAATGAAATTACATAACACACGGGACGAGGAAGATTACGACGAGATGGTTGAGAGGGAAAGGTTGACAGAATGCGACAAATCGTATTGAAGAGTTGCAGAAATTAATAATATAATCCGATTATTCACTCTTTACTCGAAAGACTAAAGAGATGAAATTTGCAAGGCCCCGATTTGCAATTCAGGTATTATCCATACAGTTTCGCTAAATTCGCGATGTTCCCGTGCGTATGGCATCCTATTTTATTTATATACATGCAAACTTAATATTTATACAGTGCATCGATCAAAATGTCACTACGTTTGTATGTTAAATCGCCAAACAGCAGCGCGGCATTAATATATACTTTATGAATTTCGGTATACAAGAAAGAGAGAGAGAGAGAGAGAGAGAGAGACGTGACGCGCGCGTTGGTTCGGTGCTTTAAACCGAGCACGGCAGTTTTACAGTCGATTGGAGTATCGACGCGCAACAAGTAACGCAAATGATCAGAGGAGACTCTCCTAAAAGAGATCATGGCTGACAAACTGTGGCTCGGATGCGAAGAGGAGGACAAGTCGATGCAAAATAGAGGCGATTATTTTATATACTGAATAATTTGTCTCTGCATTCTTCTGCTCTTTTTCATTGGATAATCGTGGCGCCAGCTTCTGACCTGTTTATACGCCTCGTCGCTCCCACACGAGTGTATTACACTACAACTTACACGCGTTGGCTGATTAAAGGTTCGCGGTTATTACGTAACTGGGATGAGACTTCGTGTTTATCGACATGGGATGTATGTATGCACGTCACGTTTCGGTTCACAACCAGTACTCTCTCTTTCTCTCTCTTCAATATACAGGGTGTCTCAGACCAACGAGGACAATCTTCGCGAAGGCGTGCAACGGATTGAGATGAACAAAAAATATAATTGCCGTGAAATCGCTGTGAAATCGAGAAGCCGATAGTAATGTCATAAAATTAAGATATGAGCTAAACTAAAAGTCTCTTCCTCCCGTTGCGCACAATCACATAAAATACAATTATATGAGAAATCGCGACGAGATCGAAGAGATGCCAAGGCGTTTCGAAGAGCCCTCGGTATCACCAGACTGACTGGAAAAATTGGCGTTCAGTGAACAACGTCGGGACAAGATAAAGGTATATCAGATATATGCGGACAGGGGTTTCTTCCGTATATAAAATACGAAACGCACCTGCGTGACAGCCCCGGATGGCGGACGAAAGACGACAACGACGACAACGTGACCGACACCCCCTCCCTCCTCAATTCTCTGACACTCTCACACACTCTCATAAGAGGACGGACGCTACGAAGGGAGAATAACAACGTCGAAATCCCGCGATTTGCTCAGGCACATAAGAAACTCTCTCGCATTATGTCACTCCACAAGGCACCTGCTCCGCGAAGAATTCGTCCTGGAGATGACGCACAGGGTGGCCATTAGGAAGTTGCTGAAAGTAAATATTTATAACTTTCTTCTATCTGTCTGACGAAGGTTAATACGGCTATAATCGTGTACTACAAACTCGTCAGTTTTATTTCAGCCGTTGTAGAAAGCAGTTTACGAAGAGAAACATGAGCGATCTTACCGTCGAAGAGAAGGTATATCTCATCGAGTGCTTTTATGGAAGAGGAAAGATTTACGCAAATGCATATCGCGGATTCTGTATCAAATGTGGATCGAAAAGAGTTGCAAGTGAGAACACAGTGAAAAGGTTAGATTTTTACTGTTTTATGTGGCGCGTGGATATTGCGCTTCTGTCATGCGTTGCGTTGATTGTCCAAGATGTTCTCGATTTCTTGATACCTTTGCGCAGAATTATCGATAATTTTGTCACATATGGTGCATTACATGACCGAAAGCACGATTTACCTGGACCCTCGTGTGCCGTAACGACAGAAGAAACTATTGAAGACATCGAGAAATATTTCGAAACGAATCCCAATTCTTCCATTCGGAAAGCTGCTCAAGTTCTCGGGGTTAAAAAGGGAAAATTAATGGAAAATCGTAAAAAATATTATAAAGCTAGACTCATACAAAATAATAACGTATCAATTGTTAAGCCCAACAGCTATGGAGAAGCGAATACAATTTTGCAACACAGTGACCGAAATGTTTGAAAACAGGGATCTTAACGAAAAGCAAATTATTTTTACAGACGATGTCAATGGAGGTCTCAAATGACCACCCTATTCATCTAAATCCTTGCGATTTTTTTGTGGGGATATGTGAAAGACAATTATCAGGCCGATCACCGCCAACATTAGATGATTTGAAAATATTTGTTAGAAAATGTATTCAGGCCATTTCTCCATCTATGTTAGAACATGTTTTCCATAGTTTGTGAAAACATAATGATTATTGTGCAAATTCAGGCGGTCATCATTTCGAAAACATATATCACCAAATCACACTTATAGCCGATTTTTCGCTCTTTTCTATTATGTTTATTTTTATAAATTTATAAAAATATATTTCGTTTTGCATTACGCGGCAATAAAAATGACGGGTGTTCTTTTCAAAATAGTGTTTAGTTCATTTCATTCTGTCCACTTGTTGTTAAATAGCTATTCAGTTTCAGCAACTTCTTAATGGTCATCCTGTATATACGATCGGCCGACCGATATGGAGAATCGGCCGACGCCCCCCTTTTTGGTATGCGTAATCGCACGTTTTATTTATTACTTGCGACAGTAGTCAGGTGGAAATGCTAATCGGTCTGTTTTTTCTGCCGGAAAGGATCCAGACGCGGAAGGGAAGGAGATAGGGGATGCAATTTCGATCCGTGCAAAAAAGTACTAAAGTGCGTTCAGTTTGCTGCTTAGTAACCGCGTGAACGTGTTAATATTTCATATATCGTGGCAAGAAGTTTGTCGGATACGTTGATTGGCCGTTCACGAGGCCGGGAGAACAGCTGGAAATCGCGAAATTTTCTGCGGAAGCGCTTAGTAATAAGCTTCCCCCTCCCTCCTCCTCATCCTTCTACCTTTAGCTGTCTACCATCGTATGAGATATCTTGTTCGTTATTATGATTCATTATCGTTGATCTACTCGTATTGTGTCTCATTTGCTAACATATCTCTTTATATTAAAATAAACACAAGAAATGTACAAAAGAAAATTTAAATAAATTTTAAGAAAAATATTGAGAAGAGATATGAAAGAGAAAAAAATAATATGATTAGATATATTTACAAATATGTAAAAAAGATACGTAAAAATATAAGTAGATAAGTGAAATATGTGAAAAATGCGAGACAGGTAGTTATTATAATTAACAATTTTTATAAAGTCTTCCATAAAAACAATATCATTGAAAAAATTATCTAGATAAATAAAAACAAAATTATTTTTATCTCATGTAAGACGATTTTTTTCGAATTTTTATCTTATCTTTATCTAGATAAATTTGAAATCATCTAGGGTAAACATTGGTTATAACGATTTCGCATAGACAACTCGGATAACTTATGCGGTATTCATTTTCCCTCCTTTTGGATCTTTCCCATATTTTTTAAATTATCGTACGTAGCGGTTTAACTAATATTCAATTATTCTGCAAGTTCTTCGAGTGTTTGATGTTGAATCTTCATCCAATAATGCATCTAACATCAATCCTCGAAACTAACCGAAACACCTGATTTAATAATACCATACAAAATTGAGTAGAAAAAAGAAATGACCAAAACTAAGAAAAAAAAAACGACAAAGGAAATACGAGAAACGATGTGAAGATAATTTGAATTAAAAAAAAATGTAGAAATAAAAATATAAAAAATAAAAGTATAAAAAATAAAAAGAGAGATAAAATCAGAGATAAAAATATAAAAAATAAAAACAGAGATAAAATCAAAAGAAAGAAAGGAGAGGAGACAGGAATAAATTTCACGTGTGCGTTCAACATTAATTAATTCATCATCATCGTTAAAATACTAATTTCGATCGTTTTAATGCAACTAATTGTCGACAACGTCATTTAATAGATTATTGCACGGAGCTGATAATTAAACCGTCGCGCCTTTCATTATTTCACTCGAGTTTGAAAGTCGTGCACGATCCAGATAAATTAAATCTGCGATTCGTATGATGTATGAAACCACGTTTTGTTAATTAATATTGACAGAATAAACTGAATTCACTGCGTATAATATGTATTAGCGAACATTTAACGTGTCGTTTTATCGCTTAAATCTTTATTTGAATGAAATAAATATTTCCATTCCCGGGAAAAAAAGATCATACATAAAATTTGCTCAAATATGACTACATATGATAATATATATGTCCACAACGAAAAAATATTGTTTACAAATTACACGCAAATATAATCGAAGTGAATGCTTTTGGCTATTTGTGCTTTCGATAGCACACGATGTCGATATTTAATTAAATGACATAATATCATTTTTTTCACATAGACATATATATGATCATATATGTAACCACATATACGGGCAAAATTCATATATGGTTTTATATAATTATATACAGTGATTATATTACAGAATGTCCCCAACTAATCTCGGTTCCCGTGGTGTGCAAGTAGGACGGGTGAAACTGAGCAAAAACATATACCATTTTGCAAATAACACGCAAATTTTTGAGTTATTAATTAAAGAAGCCTCTATGAGTGACCATTTTCAATCGTTAACTCGAAATTTTGCGTGTTATTTGCAAAATGGTATAGCACTTTTCTGAAGGGAACCGAGTTTAGTTTAGGACACCCTGTATAATCATGTTTTCCCGGGTCGGAGTGCGTGCGTGTATAAGTATATTGTGCGAGTGCCGGGCCACATGTCGCTAAAAGTCGGTAAAAGACAAGTTATCGGAACTCGGATGGGAAGTCTTACCCCATCCTGCGCATTCTCCAGACACTGAACCATCCGATTATTACTTGTTCCGATCGATGCGTAACGTGTGTGCGCGCACTGAATTTCCGGAGCCGATTATCGTACAGCGGCAGCAGCGGCAGAAGTCATCCGGTTGGCCGCAAGAACGCGGCGAGTAACGAGATAGGTCCTGCACGATTTTTACGTCGCTAATCGGAATTCTCTGGCCGATGTTCGCTTTTTGCTTTTTGCTTCGTTCCGCGAGCAATAAACATCGAGATTTGATTTTTGCGTCCTCCCAACACCGGGGAAATCGTTACGAGAATTTATCGTTGTGCTCGTGTGTGTCGGATGAAAG
The DNA here is from genome assembly GCF_001313825.1 of Dinoponera quadriceps. Lineage (NCBI taxonomy): Eukaryota > Metazoa > Arthropoda > Insecta > Hymenoptera > Formicidae > Dinoponera > Dinoponera quadriceps. The sequence continues at coordinate 857,477 of NW_014555716.1, forward strand.
GCGATGCTCGGCGTGTTATATCGCGAGAAAGGAAGTTCATGCAGCACGCAATGCCGCCCGTGAATCGCGGGCGAGCAGATATCGAATATAATGAGCGTTATAACGCGCCGTGGCCTATTCGTTCACGTACAAACGAGGATAATATCGAACGGAACAAAAACCAATTCTACGGCGCTCTCCGCATGGCGTGAAATTGAAAAGGCCGATATAGAATTTCCACGCAAGCACCCGTTAACTAAACAAATTAAATATATTATAGTATTATTTATATTATTTTGTTATTCGCACGGCATACTTTTGTCGCTCGTTGCAAATACAGAATATTCTGCGCGTCATTAAAAGCCAGTGATACGCAAATGCGAGTAAATGATATTTTATATTTCAAAAAACAATGTACAAGAAAGAACTTCGGATACTATGGAATAATTGGGTATACACGGAACATCACGTTGTAAAATGACGCAGCCGGCCAAACAATAATGGATCCAATAATTGTTCGACATTTGACTTAATGTGGGAGGAAACAGTCCCACACGAATGTCCGTGCGGTTTGTTTACACACAAGGTTTTTCTTTTATCTTTGTAGCTTTTGTGTGAGATATGTTCTTTAATTTAACGCTCAATCTATTCAACACACTACCAATCGTCCTTTGTCACTCGTAGAACAAAAACTTCACTTCGATTTAATTTGTCTCTCAAGTGTTTTTTATATAGAACGGTTGTCCTAATTATACTAATTATATATATAATAAGAAACGATATTATTCTATATTACGCTTTATTTTTTATACATATCATGTATTTTATACGTATTATACTATATTCTTTATCACGCAAAAGTAGTACGGACATTCTGTATATAAAATATAGTAACAGACGGCGCTGTCCTTCTAAAATATACTTTCTATAATCTGGCTGCTATCTTGTCACTAATTTAAGTTGTTCAGCGCATTTAAATTAGGTTTATGTTGCTATAACAAAATTTGTCTAGTAACTATTTAGTAGCGACGTACAGAATATCCAGAATGGAAATTAAATGTTAGGATTATATCTACTAGCTAGATAGTAAATTTGTATATTATATTGCGTATTAATTAGCATGGTAGCTCGCATGCGAGTTAATACGAAGATAAGCATCGTGTGAGGAGGGCTTTAGTTCTACTAGTAGCTGTAACGATTATACAGACAACGGCTGGACAAGAAAGATTATACAGTAACGAGATAGGAAACATCAGTACATTCTGAATGGAAATTGAATGTCAGGACTGCCCACTTAATATACAGTGAATTTGTGTTGACTTTACGTCGCCATTTATTTAATTAATACTAGGAGAACCAAGTCTTAGAAGATTAGTTAAGCAATAGAAAGGAATAAGTAGACAATGAAAACATAATACATAAAAACTATTAACTAACTTTTCTAATATAGCCATTAGGAGAAATGAACGTTAGATTACTATCTAGCAGCCAGCTATGATTTTCTATCTCAAAATCTATCTTCGAAAACATTTCAATAACACTAACATAGCTAAAGACGAAGAGAGTCTCTGATATATATATTAAAAAGAGAAAAAATTCTTAATTTTACAATTTAACGAAGATTAATTCCTTTCTCTCTTGGATGATTTTCAATTAACCTTTTAAAAATAAAACGGTATTCGTGTCACCAAGAGTTTTTCAGTGTATATAATAACGTCGATAAGAATAAAATTAATAGGAAGGGTCTCGCGATTACTTCAACTGATTACAATTCAGCGAAATATTCGGTAACAAATTGTTCTCCCGCGAGCGTGTATCTTTCCTCGACATTATCGAACAACACGCTCCCGACAATTCTCGCTATTGTAATCACGCTGACGCGGTGATTAATTCCCCGGTGACTTTCCGAAAGGCAGAAATCGTTCGCCGGTTCACAGTTATTCCCGTCACGATGATAGATGCGCTTACTGATCCATCGGACCGTGGATAAATTAGATCTGCCTGCGGAGCCCGACAGAAGTCGGTCCATCCTTCGGCGAGACGACGGGGAATTCGGGCCGTTCGCCACCTGTCGATGTCGGAGCACGTGCCACCACCTGGAGACCCGCCTGTAGTAGCTGCAGAAGTGCGGCCGGTGCATCGGCCGCGTCTCACTCAGCCACCTTTCCAGGAACATACGTGCCGAAATGTTGCATGTGGTCGACTGGTACGGATATATATATATATATATATACACACTTGACGAACATGCAGACTAACCAAATTTGACATATTATTTTTTATCGAGACGTACTTGTCATTGATACTTCAAGGGCGCATGAAGAATGAAGGCGCGTGTTGCAAAAATTTATATAGTGATTTATCGACCTTTTATCAATTGAGATAACAATGAAGGATAATTTCTCGCTAGCTTCGAACAATGAACTCTGTCAAAGATTCTTCGCTGACTCCTCGAGTCCCTCTAATGTCTAATGTTCACAATATCACCGTTTTTCGCGTTTTAACATCTAACGATCGATCAGTGTTCCAATTTCCTCGCCATTTTGACAAATCTTACAAATCTGACCGATGTCGTCGGAGAAGTCGCGGAAAAAGGTCGACTTTTAGTAGCGCCTAGTTACCGCTTCATTCGCGGCGACTATATTTGTTCCGAGTCGGCCGGCCGTGACGATATCGCTGAGAACTCTGATTACCATAATTCTATTTTCTCGGAGCGGATGAGTCAGCTAAGAAGTAGGACGAGGTGGCGCGGGACGGGGGAGGAAGTTATCGTCGTAATCGAAGCGATCCGCAGAAGATTGGCCGAGATCACCGTGCTTGCATCCAACGACCCTGACGAGAAGGCGAAGTTTAACGCGTGGATAGTCAAGCGGTTTCGTCGAGCGTGAAGTTGCGACTCGGGCTCGTACATCTTGTACTTTGGTAGCTGCCGAACTCGAGTAACTTTGCACAATCATGCGGAACTTGCCTTACGATGCCTCTAACCAAACAACTCGCGCAGCGTTGCCGAAGAGGAGAAAAATTGATTCGGCGTTCTCCGCACGTCGAGCCCGTTTACAAATCGCAAAACCGTGCTAAACATTTCAGTCGGATAAAGAGTTGCGGAAACATCGGACGGTCCTCTAGAAAAAGGAGATCGAACCGTAGAGATCTCTAAATTTGTACAGGACGTTCCATAGTTGAACGATTAAATTTCGCCAAGAAGCATCGGCGTCGGCGCGTAATTCGACGCTATGCGCCGTTTAATGAGAATGCCCCGACCTCTTGACCGCCTCGCAATAATGAATTCGCGGTTTTCGGTTACAGAAGATACCGACCGGACGTCGAAACTTCGTCGGAGATAAAGACGCAGCAACACGGCGACGAGTTTCCAGGACGGGGCACAGGTCGACGATTTTTCATTTGCTCCTCCAGCTCGCCTTATCGTTCTTATCTACGATGAACTTCCGTCTGCGGACGTCGTTTAACGTTAAGTAAAAGAACCAAAAGCAGAGAAAGGGAGGGAGAGATCCTTTAACTGACTCTGATGTGAAATTTTTTGGAACAAGTCAAACTTAACAATAATGTTTTAATGAACTTAGTAAAGCTGCTTTAGGAATGCATTATTTTAATGTTAAATCTCTTTAGTTGATTTAATGAAGTATTACGGACATATATAAGAACCCGCATAGAAATTTTCCCAAACTTCCCCATTTACAACATAGATTCCGATTGGAATATTCAAAGTTGTCCCAGAATAGGCTATCCGACTGCGGTGTCAATTGGGAATTTCATTCTTATCTCAAACATGAGTTTTTGTTTCTTGCACAGAAAATATCTGGGGATTTAATTGAGATCCTGTCCGATTTCCCGAAATAATGATAGATTCTAGTTAGGTTAGGTTACATCTACAATATGAGATACGAAAAATATTAAACAGAAAAGGACGATATTATCAAACCAAGAATTACATTTTTGTAAGAAGTTAACATATTCTTGCTTATATTTGAAACAATGATTGCGTCTATTAGAATATATAAGTCTTGAATTGATACTTAATTTTTTTCCGTGTACGAAAACATTTTATTTCATATCTTTCATTTATGTTTACACGAAGAATAACTTTTTTTCATGACGAATTATGCCCTAAAGTGTCTATCTTTAAAAAATAAGTATGTATAAAACGACGATATTGGCGAAAAAGAGGGAGATAAATTGAGGAACGAAAGTAACATGGCGCACCGTCGTTCATTTATCGATAATAAATTATCTTTTCAATTTCCATCGGGCTGACAGATGGCGATAATTTCTCAATTCTGCGAAACCGCAGACGCATCGTCGCGTCTATTCGTTCATTCTCCCGCTGCAGGTACTGCGTTTTTGTGCGCCGCGTAGCAGTAAATTAGTCGGGAATCGTCCTGCCACAAAAATTGGGGTCCCCCCCCCCCCCCANTTTATACGAATGCGGTCGACAGACAGCACGTTCGCGGTTATATGGCCGCTGAAGAACGTGGATACGTGACGTCGTCGTGTCGTTCCGAAAACGCCGCTGATTTTTGTCTCTTCCCTTTTCCGGCAATCCTACGTCTCCGGATCTTTAATACCATTCACCGTCGTGAATAATGGGGAATTAATCGTGAGGGCGTTATCGATGAATAAATAAAGCTACTTCTCCTTTATCGTCCTAGGGATATCCTTATGCGAAAAATACACAAGATGGCATTGAGACTATCATATTGAGAGCGAGAACGAGATGAATCTCGTTTACTTCAAAACGTCGTCAATGTGGCCGTTTATCGCTTTACAAAAATGCGTCCATCCAATTGGTGATTATTTTCTTCGTAGTCCCAAAAGATTCACTCATATCCGATCGAAATTTTCACTGAAAACCGAACACTTCTACGTGCTGATATGTGATCCGATTAAATATTGCGATTTGTGAACGTCCGAGCTCATGCGACTTGCGAGTAAACATGTGCAATATCGGTGTCGGAGAGCAACAGAGTTTTGCGGAGTAGGATAGGTAATGAAAATACACTTCTAACGAGCATTCCGTTAATTTCTACGCGTCTAGAAATGACTTACGAACGTACTACGGAGTCGCATGGCGTTGTTCCCAACTTCGGAGAGGAATTTTGCGGCGTCATTCTCGGGCCATTTTCCTGTCGAAACCGGCGATGCTTTTACACCACCCTCGATGCCGTTGCCACGGTAGCTACTCGTAAAATCATCTTTTTTAGCGGGTTCGTAGAGGCAGAGAGAAAGAGAGAGAGAGAGAGAGAGAAAGCCGGGTAGTTGTAAAACCTGCTGCTCACCCTCGGAATCCCAGGCAACACAAGCGGCTTCTAGCCGCCGTTCGCGTTAGGCCAGCGTTAATTGCCAATTTGTAGCGCGACCGCAACACGCTAAACTGGACTTTGTTGTCACCACCTGCGTTACCGTAATGATACCGTACAATAAAGTTTCGGCGAGTAAACGAAGAGAACGATTCGAATTGGACGAGTATCGATAACGCAACCGACACGGCAATATAACACGAAAAGCCACTGCGAACGAATAAATTGATTCGACTCTTTTCACGGCCAAAAATTGGATTGGTTGATTCAGCAAATATGTAGTTGGACAAAATTATGGCTAGATACCGGTAAACATGTAACTTACATGTAACTTAGCGAGATACGGCACGGCTTTCAACGTGTTAACTTTGTTCTTTTCCGGGGAAATAGTGTTATTGTGACTAACTAATCCCTACTTTCGAGCCGTAATTTTGGTCTTCGATCGTTACCGGGCGACGTTTTTTCACTTTCCGCGAAACTTGCAATCTTCCCATCTGCTTTTAGAGGACGAACAGGCACGTACACTGTGTTGACGCATCACATACGCGACGCGTCGCGAGAAAACAACCACCGTACTCCGCCGAAGTGGCGGAATATTTTATCTCGAACGACGTCGCGAGAGGGTAGGAGGAAAAGGGAGAAGGGAAAGGTGCAAACACGTAGCGTTAGAGAGGGCGATGGGCAGAAAGCGTGAAACGAAAGGTAATTTCATTTCGAGAATGAAAGGAACAGTCGAGCGCGAGGCGTGACCTTCCGCGCGCAGCGAGAGTAATTCCTGCCGGCCTAAAAAGGATTCGTGACTAGAATCTTTCCGGCCCACAACGGGGAATATACCGACACATCGAAAGTCGATGACGATAGGACGGACGTCCGTCGGGGGCTGCTTTGGATGGTTATATGTCCACTATACGTATACCCATATACGGAAAAAGATTAAGTATCAATTCAAGACATAATATTCGGATTAATGGATGCAATCATTGCTTCATATACAAGCAAGAATATATTATCTTCTTATAAAAATTTAATATTCTTGAATGTTAACAATGTCATAAGGCTATTGCAGGATTACGATAGTCCCTGCAGATCACAATATGATATTGTTGAAATTCAAGAATATTAAATTTTTGTAAGAAGATAATATATACTTGTTTATATATGAAACAATGATTGTGTCCATTGGAATATATAAATCTGGAATTGATATTTAATTTTTTCCGTGAGAGAGAGAGAGAGAAAGAGAAAGAGAGAGAAAGAGAGAGAGGGAGTGAAGGAGAGGGAGAGAGAGTAATTTCGCGGGAACGAGATATCCTAGCAAATATTTGCGAATGTCGGGCGGCATAGAGCTGTCAAGCGGCCGGGTCGATTCTGGCTCACGTGTCGCGCACGATGGAACCGGCTGCGAGGGGGCAATCACGTCGGCATTATTATACGTAACACCGACCATTATCGCGGTCGGCAGGTCCCCGTGAGAAAGTTCGCGATCGCCATCAATACGAGCTGCGTGTGCCTCCGCGGTCAGGAGGTGCGCAGCAGGCGAGCAGCAAGCAAGCAAGCAAGCGGACCACGTAGGTATGAGGCTGGGGGGGTTGACTAGGTGCTCACACATATGCACGTGCTACTCATGTCAGTGCTACTCCTCCCTACCTATCTAACCTACGTACCTACCGGCCGAACAATAATAGCTATTGTAGGACGGCTTGTTAACGCGATACGTGAGCGAAAGAGGGACGACGGTCCCTTCATCGTCGACACGCAGACCGAGCCCGCCTCGATCGACACGGAGATTCAATCGCGGACTCGGAGATTCGCCGAAGCCGGAAATCAGCGGAACAGGCTGTTAATTCCGGCGGCGGGGAACGTTCGACGTGAGAGAGAGATTCGTCGCGAGCCGCAATATATTCGCTGAAAAGAATGGTTCCATAGCGAAAATTATCCAGATATGAGGAATTAGTTAAGATGGATGGATGATTAGCAAACACTTCAGTGTTACATGTTGTATACGGTGGAAAAAAATTCAGTTCGTGTAATTGAGTCTCGGTCATAACAACCGGAATTTTCTGTTATCTGGGGGATCAAACGAAAACTCAATTGTAGAAACAGAAAAATTTTTCAAGAATGCTTCCGTTGTTCGGACAATTATGCTCGGTTATCTTAACCGAGTTAATATTGCTACTCGACAAAAATGTTATTTCCTTCCTGGTGAGACTTGAACCTGAAAACTTCTTGGTTCCGAGACTATCGCCTTAGATTGCAGGAGTTCTAACACTGTTGGTATATCGTCTCCGACGGCAGCACATTTCACTTCGCATTCTCGGTTTAGGTAACCGAATAGTTTAACGCATTTGGAAGGGAAAATTTCGATTCCCCGAACCGAAAGCATTTGTTGATGTAAACAGCCCTTCAGCTAATGAAAAAAGGCTATATGTTATTGTTACCGAAGGAACTCAATTAACTGAATATTTCCGGTTGCCGTAATCGAGTGAGTTTTTTCCGTGCATCTAATCAATACAGGCGACAGAGACAGAATTTTTATCCGAACTATTTGTCTAATTTAGCAGGAAAATCTCTCTGTGGAGCCCATTCAGATTAAGACCAGTCAACATTTCTTATTAAAAATTAGTAACAGGACTTAAATTTTCTCGCATATATTGCTAGAATGTTGCTGCTGTAAATTATACGTACCACAGACAATTTTCTAGCAGATACAAAAAATAGCATTACATTTTACCTGTGACATTTAGCATTCTAGGTGGACCAGCAGAATATTTCCCTGAGTAAAACTGGTTAGGAGAAACGAGTTTGGCGGCGATTATTTGCTTATTTGCTAACGACTTTTTCCTAACGACGAATTCAAGCGACCGGAAATCAGAGGTGATTTGCGCGCGAAATATCGGAAAAATTTCTGCGAAGAGATGAATATCGAGTTGGATTTTTCTTTTTATTCTGAGATTGATGTTCCAAGGAAAAAATTCAAATCAATTTGAAGTTCTGAGAAACAATTTGAACTACTGATGTAGTCAAATCTTCGTTCGAGATGAAACATTTTTCGCACGAAATATTTGAAATATGATTCATCTTATACGGAAATGTGACGACATATAAGTATGTTGAACTAAATCTCTGAGGTACATAAATTTAGTTGAATATATTAAAAACATTTTTGAATTTGGTGTTAAATGTTGATATTTAAAATCCCTTTATGTTGGTGGAATACTTTTAATGTTTCATTCGTAAATATAAAGGAAAATTGATATAAAAGAACCGGGAGAAAAATTAACTAATGCTCAGGGTGGCGCAAACTGCAATTGAATAAAATTCAAAAGATAATTCAGGCAGATCGACAATTAAACGTAGGAAGTTGGATTGCAAAAGTTAGTTAATGGTAAAAATTAAATGAAACTAAAACATAATTATGTATAATATTCATATTATTTCGATTATTATGAGATTTATTTAACTGCACGATATGACTAGTTCTACCTCTGGTTAAAAAATTAATCTATACATGGTAAACACTTTTTTGGCATCTTAATTTGGTACAATGGGATTGTTTTTGTAAATTCCACAAAAGTGCTACCAAAAATCTAGGAAAAATTATAGATATACTTTTATGCCTGTAGTATGTAGAATAAAATTATGTAAAAAAATATCACGATCAATGATCACAGGTTTTCACTTAAGTAACTCATTTTAATGGAAATAAAAAAAAAATAGGCGATAAAAATATAATTTTAAATTAAAATTTGTAATTTTTCCGAAAATAAATTTATGATGTATTCATTTTGTTAATAATAACGGTTTTTAATTGGAGTCTAAATAACTCCGGGTGATCGTTTGCATAAAGAAATAAGATAACTATTCCCAGGTTAAAAATCCACATAAAATCAATGTTTTAAAGGATCGATTTAATGTTTCTTGCTTGATATAGGATCCTAACTTATACTAAAATGATCCCAAGTGATCGTTTATATAAAAAAAAAAATAAGATGACTATTCCCGTGTTAACTGATCCCTTCTATTTTTATAGTATAAGTATCGGAGATACTCCGCTGAATTTTGCGGTTATTCGAAACATGGTGTCATTCATGGTAATAATTTGTGTTATGTTGAGAATTTCGCGAGATCGTCGAAGAACGTTGTGCCGGAACGCGCACAAAACGCGTTCAGCATCATGTGAGAGTTTGATGATTCATTTGACGAACGGAGGAAATGCCTGACGGTGAGAGGAGCGTAGGTGAGAATGAAAGAATGAATAAACGTGAAGCGGAAGCGAGTGGACGCACGTCCGTCTGCTTCGTATACAGGGCGTTTCATGAATATCGTTCATCACACTTCCAACTGTTAAATATATAAATATATATAGCCAGGCGACTTTTATTTTACGTCCTTGAACTAAAGATCTATATTCGTGGGAATGCGATTTACTAAAAAAGGAAAGGAAGTAATCAATTGCTTCTCATAAGGCTATTCAGTACGATTTTATAATAATTCGATCGCGTTTTTATAGGAGATTCAAAATCGATGAGAAGGTAAATTCAAGCTATTAGACTTTATAAGATTAATTATTACGATTTTAATACAATCGCGTGTTTCTTCGAGAATGAAAATAGCAGGAGGGATAACTTCTCGAACCATTGTGCTTCGTAAGACAATTCACTGCAATTCTAATTTGATTGCATATTTATACGAAAAATGGAAAATAGCAGAAATGATAACTTTGAGTCGAGCTGTATGTAAAATGTATATGATAATTGTTGTAATCTCGAAACTTCTATCTCGTCACCTTGCATAATGCACTACTTCTTGGAGTCAATTATATATTCGCAGACTGCCCGTACATGCACACACTCTGTCACGTCACATAATCGTACTTACTTCTGAAACTAAAGCAATACGAAAAGTACATACTGCCTATTTTGATCGATCACTAAGTGGAAGCGGGTAGGACATTGACTCTCGGCAGGTAGGAGGTAGGTCAACTTGGCGAGCACTACAGTTAAGACACTGTGCAATTATATATATATATATATTTACTTGCGAACGAGAATTGGTCTCCGCGAACAGACTATGTAGTCGATGTTTTTTGTCGTTTGTTGTTGTCGTCGATTATGAAACATCTTGTATATAGCCGCTCATACCTACGTGCATAACCACATCGAACTGCCTTTCCCGATCGACGAGATGCGTTTTCCTGTACCGACACAGGACGTCCGGCGTGGTCGGCTGAATAGTAATACGCAACACGGAGGTGGGACTCGGATATAGGCATCCGTATCCCTACGTTTTTTATTCGGAAGATCTCTATCCGTACGAATTGATACGATCTAATATAATGGTACCGTGAGGACTACGACTAGCGTCGCTTCCGAGAAGACAAAACTTCTCACGTTGATTAGATTTAAATTGAAATTCCTACTTTAGACTGCTGATCCGAGAATTGATTTTTATTAAATTTGATTCGATCGCAGTTTATACGACGAAATTCACGTCTCTCTCTCTCTCTCTCTCTCTCCGATATCTATTTCTCCTTATCCAATTATCTTATCAATGTATAATTCGCTGGCTCATTTGTGTGTCGAATGTCAGTCGTGCTAATGCACGAACACTTACCGCCCAGAGAATTACCCTTTCGGACTAATTAAAGATTTAATTAATCGTAGACGGACGTCGGCTGGCAGGGGGACGAGCGATGGGAAGCGGAGAGATTCCCTAAACTTACGAGGTCCGAGGTTATACGACCCGCTTACGACCGTTCCGCGGATAGAGCGAGATATGGCTTTCACGAGCCGCTAGTCCGGGCCAGCCACAATGAAATTGTTTAATAACGGATGAAACTTCCGGGCCGGTCGTTTATAGCGAAACCGGATGATCCGCTGTCGCGTTTCCACACCGATGCGACGGCATGAACGAATGCGGGCGATCCGCTCAGCCGGCGACATTGTGTAAAATATCATTGTTTGATCTACTCGCGCGCCGCCACCGGGGGAGGAAAAAGGGTTACCGGTGACCTGTTCGTTTCCGGCACGGTACGACGGAATGTCGATAATTGAGCCGGCGAAAGGGAAACGATAAAAGTCGGGAAATAAAGCATCCGTGGCTGTTTCACTGGTGCGACGTCCACGCTTATTTTTTCAACGAAAAATCGCTCGCCGACAAAAATATGATACAATGTAAAACGAATAACCATAATAATAATAATGATGATAATAATAATAATAAGAAGAAGAAGAAGAATGACGATAATATTCAAGTATTATTTGAATTTTATCGCACACTTAATACAAAGTTGAAAGGAAAACGTATCTGAAAAATAGAATAAATTTACATTGTTTAGTCTCGTTTATAATGTTGCACATGAAATGTGAAATGATTTCGAAACATTTCTGAAAGCTTTCTGCAACGATCGGTGCTACATGGGACACGCACGCATGCACGCACGCGAGCACCCATGCAGTTATCTAAAAAAATGCGAGCAAAATTTTGAACGGCAAGCCAATAAGCTGCCGTTTCCTCTACTTCATTATTACGGTGATGTGCGTCGTGCACAATGTTTGTTCGCCTAACCAGGCGAACGATAAAGGAATACGACTGCAGAGAACTCGTGAATCAAACGTTCGCGTCTGTTGGAAGGTATGTCGGTAAAAATAATCCACATGGCATAAATTATTCGGGCGTGCGCTCACATAAAATGTAAAATAGCGCGGAAATATGGCGGCGCGATGTAGATTCGAGAAATAACTCGACGGGCAGGAGGGGAGAGGAGAGAGAGAGAGAGAGAGAGGAGAATGTGGTAAATCGCAAACGACGCGCGCGCGCCGGACCAGCGAATATTGATGACTAACGCTTGGCTTCCCATTAAAATGGCGATAAAACTGAGGGTCGAACGTGTACATGCCGTTAATTATCCGTCCTGTGTGTGATTCCGTTTCTCGTCATTCCCTCGCAGTCCCCTCGCGGTTTCTGTGTGAATATTTAATAATCACGCACAAGTAGTAATGGATGTTTATTTAATTGATTGCGCGCGCGCGCGCGCTGGTGTGCTCTTGCGCTCTCGTAGGTTAATTATTACTTCTAAGAATCTCCTTTCGTCGTCGAACACTGCCGACATCGATAACGGAATTGTCGATTCCAACATGTCGCGCCCTCCGCGATTTCTGCTCGTGCGTGGTAACCCATATAGCACCGATTGTTGCTGGAGGCTTTCAGAAATCTTTCAAAATCATTTCAACCTTTTACATTTCACGTACAACATTTCCGAAACAATTCTGCAATGTGCCATTTGAAATGTTTCAACACGAATATTTCTGGAACCTTTCACATGAAGATAATTTTCCAAAACTTTCAGTTGCACTATTTCTGAAACGTTTCACATAAAATGATTTTGCAAGTATTTTAACCGAGCTGTTTCTGAGATGTTTCACTTTTTCACATGAAACATTTCTGAAATATTCCTGAAAGATTTCGGCGCTATATGGGAATGTATCCGCGTGCATCCACTTTATTTTCGTGTTAAAACGATCGCTTAGTTTCGCATCTAAATACGAATTACGTTATTGTCGCAAGAATCTCTCCACTATGAAGGACCGTGGAAACTTCTTGGGAATACGATCGGCAATTCCTCTCCTCGAAAGAACGTTAAGAAAGGATTCTTTCACGGTAATCTTCCACGGTAATCAGAATGTACGGTCGCTTCCGGGGACGGACAGTTAAAGGCCGCTGACGGAAAGTACGTGAGCGGCGAACGTTCTAATTATTGTCTTTTTTTCGGAAGCTACGCGAGATTTCCCAGGAGTGATCGACGTCTTCCCTTTCTTCCCCCGCGCGGCAAACTCGCTTGCCGATAACTTTGAAACTCTCTCGGCCGAGCAGGCCGAGAGAAGAAACGAGAACGTCAGATGAGGGTGAGAAGAGGGTGTGACTCGACTGGTCTCGCTGGAACGAACAGCTTTAAGTAGAGAAGCTCTTAAGAAGTGAGCACGAACCGCATTGCGTATTTATGAGATTCCGCTTGTCGCTTTAGCGCGCCGGCTCACCCGTCGCTGTTGTCGCGTAAGTAATTGCGACAAGTGAGGATGCGAGAATGAATGAATCGTCAATCGGTGCGATTGTCGCGGTTTAACCTCGAGCGAGATCGAGAGAAATGGGAGAACATTGGATCTCCCTTGAAACGTGCCGATACTTTGTTAAAATTTTCCGCACGTCCGATATTTCGCCAGGGATATCATCGTTTGAAACATTTGTAGGCGATTTTTAGATTTTTTTTTTTAATACAACTGCAGTTCAATGTATTATGTGACTTTTTCATCGAACGAATAAAAATATTTCTTCATCATCGTCTGTTCGGTGCGACCTAATATTTCTGATAATATTTCGGTTAATAAATTTGCTTCGGAAGCATAAATGAATTTAAAATACCAAATTATTTGGCTCAGTAACTAAGATTACACGTACAGAATTGTTTGTTTTATGAGCGGGTGAACAATTGTTTCCACGCAATTCCTTTCATCCACAGCAAATGTGGACGAAAGATTAATTATAACACCTCATTTCGACTGGCAGACGTGCTGAATCAAACAATCCGTTTATCGTGATGTAGATTGTATCGTAATTAGGCTTTGGACTTTTCAGCCCTTGTTAAGCATCATGATAGTAGAGGCTTTGATATTCTCGTTGCACATTTGGCACGAAATGTGACCATCCGTTTATCCAGATGGAACAATATTGCGTATTACCTCCCATGTGGGACGAATAAAGCTTAGAATTAGACGGTTTCATTCATTATTGAATATTAAACACGCGGTTAAAACACAGCCCTTTGACTTTGTTCAACTTAATAATGCAGCTTTGAGCCGGGAATTGCCCATTCCAACCGGCCCCTCACCAGAAACTCACAATATGACGGTTTATCTCGTGGCAATTATGCCACCTGCCTATGAATCCAGTTATGGAAATTGATAGTAGCGCTTTATGGCGTATCCAGGGAAAATTCGCTGACACGTGGCATATACGTGTGGTTTAATAATAGCATAATATTAATAGAATGAGCGCTAATACTAGTCTCGAGAAGATACGCTCAGTTAAATGCTAATTGAATTTGTAATTGAACGGTAGCGTTATGTTCTCAAGTAACGCATAACTAGATCGGTGTCCATCATTAGCCGTTTCTACAAAACATATTACAAATTAGTCTCGATAGAATGGATGTATCAGCGACCGGGCGATGAATTCTGAATCAAGTGTATCTAATCTAAACCGAAAATACTACAGTGAAAAAATGATTTGGTAATAATCATCCAGCTTGGGTTACAGTTACCAAATGGTTTAGTGAAATAGTTTCAACTAAATATAAGGTGAATATTACCGAATAATTTAGTGAATATGAACGCGTTATCTGAGCAAGGCTTAGTATTTATTACTAAGGCTTGGTAACTATTACCAATTTATATGCTAGGTAACTATTACCAATTTATATGCTAGTATCACGAAACAATTAGTTAAATAAAACTAACGGTTATATCCGTATGTTATTTTTTCATTAGATTATCCGATCAGATATGATCGGACATTTTTCTCAGTGATCGTATCCTTTCAGTTCGCTCTCATATTTTACACAGCATTATTTTTGAAGTTACGTTCATCGTCTCAGCGTGCCATACGTCGTTTTTAATAAAACTATATCAGCGCTACTATGCCGCAAAATGGTGCGCAAATAGACTGAGTTTAAATTACTTTTTCGCAAGAATGGAAACATAGTGAATATTACTTGTTTGTAAATTTGTTACAATATTTTATTAGACTTGCTTGTTGTGCGCTTATCTCTCTCAATGTGAGCGGTCCAAGTTACATAAGTCTGACCGTCATATCTTGTTTTCTGTGTGCATCGTGGAAAAAAGATCCACTGAAATAAATCGCGTTAACACTTAGACCGTCACGTCACCTATACCTGGATGACAGGTGAGTTTTTGCAGGCACTCCGTTATGCATACATGAGTGACGGTTTTGATAAATGACATAGGAATGATTTGACGGATTACTTGTAGAAATATCGAATAAAATCTATTTCTGTGTGTGCGTGGAATTCTTTTTCTCGATGTGCATTTAATTCGAGAAATGTACGAGATATTAAGCTCGATATTTACGTCGGGGAATTGCGGGGTATTACAGCCGACTTGAAATTACATCAGCAATGTTACTTTTGTCTCCCCTACCTTGGACATAGGGAATAACTTTTTATCGAGATATTATAAGCGGCCCGTTTACGAGAGCCGTGTCATAAAGTGAATGCGCTTTATACATTTCTCGGTAGATGTCCCGGGGATTGCGAGCGCGCTGCTGTATATCAGCCTTCTCGCGCCTTTTAGCACTCCATATTCCACATAATAGCTATAAATATTTTTATTCCCACAATTTTTCGCCAACGAGCGACGAGCATGCTCCGCTTGGGAAAATAGCGGCGTCGACACTGCGCGCTATATAGATTATGATAAATTTCGAGTCGTCTTGCTCTCCCACCGTCATCGGCGTTATCGTCGTCATTCCGTTGTCTTTATCGTCGAGCGATCAGAGGCGCCAGCTTGATACATCGATATATTCCCGTCTCGATGAGGTAGCAAAAAACGGAAAGTGTCTCGGTGCTATTCGATGTACGGGAGCGAGTGAGTGAGATCGCGTTGGTGGAGGATCCTGCGGAAATTGTAATTGTGCACGAAAAAGAAGAATATTCTTGTTTTGAGAAGATTTCCGAATTCTCAACATGTTTGTTATTTCATGCCGAAGTAAGATTATATAGACTAAGAATCACAATTTCTTTAACTCGAAATTAAATTATTTTTATTTGAATATATCATCTTACTCTTGGAGAGAGAGAGAGAGAGAGAGAGCAGTTTGTAATATTAAATTGAATTATTGAAAGTTTTTATAATAACAATTTCTTTGTCTTATTTCAAAATTGAGGAAATAAGAAGATGGAAAAATGGAAAGAGCAGACACTCGGCAAGCAAAAGGTCCCGAATTCGAATCCTTCCAGCAACTCTGGCGTTTCCGGATTTTCTCCGATTCTTATAAGAGTCAGATTTTATATTCAAGATCATCTTAAGAGTATCTTCAAATATTATACTGGTGGTTTCATTGACAACAAAATATCTGAAGATGAACCCAACCTAAGACGGTCTTAAATATAAGACCTGATTTGTATTTTGAAATGAACGTTCATATTGTTGAAAGAAGATTACCATAGATTTGATTCAAATATAGAGTTATTCAAAATGACACATTTATCTTTTTGATATGATTTTTTTTTAATTTTACAAGATTTATTATTTTCAGAATAATCATATTGTGATCTGTAGTGGACTGTCGTAATCTTACAATAACATTATGATATCGTTGAAATTCACGAATATTATATTTTTGTAAGAAGATAACATATTCTTGCTTATATGTGAAACAATGATTGCGTCCATTAGAATAAATAAGTGATCTTAAATTGACACTTAATTTTTTTCCGTATACGAAGCGCGCCAAACGACGGTCGGACGGATGAAATAATCGGCCAGCCGGCCGCTAATTAACGCGCACCGCCACAATAATTAGAATTCGAGATTCGGATGCGTCGAATGTTTACGGGGGAGGCCCCGCTGCATCATCGCGCTTTACGCTTGCGGGAATGTTGAAGGGTGCGGATTTCTGTTGGGCGCGGCTTCGCTGGCTCGCCGGGAATTAGATTCGGGAAATGAAACGCCCGTGTGCACACCTTCGGACACATTCTCGTTCCGTTGCAATTTGCATAGCGCTTTTTACGCCTACCACCGCGATAAAGTTTACAATTCGCGTTTTAAGCGTGCTCGCGAACGTCGTACCGCGTATACTTTTAGGGTGAGGGGGAGTCGTGTCGTTCTAGCCAACTCATTCTCTTCCTCCCCCATGGCCTATTTTTCCATCCTGCCGCCCTTCCCTCCTCCTCTTTTTCACCATACTCATTCTTATTGTGTTTCATTAAGGGGAGGGCGAAAAGTTTGAACTCGTAAAAGATCGTTAAAATTTTGCTCGTTATTATAAATGAAGGAATTAATTAATTAATTAATTAATACGAAATATCTTTGCAAGTTTTTTATATTATACAGGGTGTCTCAAACTAATCTTGGTTACCATGGTGTGCAAGTAGAACGGGTGAAACTGAGCAGAAAAGTCCTATACCATTTTGTAAATAATACGCAAAATTTCGAGTTATCAATGATTGAAAATGGCCATGTATAGAGGTTTCTTTAATTAATAATGGTTATTTTGGGATATCCTGTATAGCATAGGAACACCTTGGTGAATATAATTAATATACAAGGAAATATATATAAATATGCATTATATAAGCATAAGTCATAAGGATATCGTCACAGCTGTTGGACTCGCTACTTGAAATCATTTTGTCTTACATTGTATACTTCGATCTAAATTTAATATCAGCATTCATTGCTGTAACTTTGCTCTATGTGTGCTTCTTTAACTGTAGAATATTTAATGATATATGCATTGATATTTTTGGTGCATGCGATAATGTATTTAAATTGTAAAATATAAAATATATATGTATAGCACTATATTTTAACGGTAATTGTGAATTTTCGGTCATTCTCGCGATTACTATCTTGCTGACGGTCAGCGCAAAAAATTTAATACCTCCGGCCTTCGAAAAATCATAACCCGCTTCGGATTTGCGCTATTTTCTTCGAGTTCTTTATTCTCGTGTGGAAGATTAACAATCTTGATGTACGGTACAGAGAAAAAGAGATGGAACGGAAAGGCGAGAAAGGGAAAAGGATGCCGAGGGGAGCGATCTCGCGAGCGCGGAATTCATAAATTCACAGGATTAAGCCTCTAAAGTATGAAAAATAGCGGGATAAGTGCGGGGTGCGAATATGGCCGCGGATGGTCTGCTTTATTGATTTGCGACGAAAAAGAAGATCATAAAAACATCTATACGCGGAATATCCACAGATCTTTGTTCCTTTTAATCGAACTAATTCGATTAATAACGCCACGTTTTTAATCTCATCTTTAAGGAGACGCTTGAGGGGATGTCGAAATGCCGGAATTCATTAGAGTTCACCGGGATTTCTCGAGCAAACTGTTTGTTAATTATTACCAAATTTTTTTTTAGTGTAGACGCAGAAAATTATAGTTAACTTTGGAGAACCGTTGGGATTACGCAGACTTTCCTCGTTGGCTTTCGGAAAACACTTGCCGCACCGAGACGTATACCATCCTGCCATGTGCTTTAAAACTTCGTCCATCTGGAAAATCGCCGTCCCTACGAGGATTTGCTCATTTTAGCCTCTATGACTGTTTCGTAACTTCGTAGTAACTGCTTTGCAAATATTTCCAGTTTAAAAACTTGTACTTACGGACCTGAGAAGTCGACTTCATGTCAGTGGAAATTACAAATGCACTAAAACGGTCTTGTTTTCTTTTTATTTTTGCGAAACGCTACTTTAGAGTTCTAATAAATTTGTGGGACAGTCGACAGTATTATCAGCATAACAAAACGATGTTAAAACGTTAACCCTTTAATTCACCTGGACGCAGAATTTTACTATTGCACGCACAGCTTTCTCGCCGAATATATATAACAGATAATAGCAGCGCGATCGAAATTTATTATTTCCAGAGTCGGGAAGTAACGTGTAACTTATAGAACCATCACCTATCATCGTTATTTTTTAAAATGATGATTTGATAACGACGTTATAGTCTAACGTTATAGTTAATCTAAGTATTAGTAAGACTCGTTATTGTTATTTAAAAATTGCGAACGAGTTACTGTTATCGTGATTAATGAAATAATAGCGTCATCACTAAGTCGTTACTGAAAAGAAGTAACAACTTGTAACAGTTACGTCGTTAATTTGTTACTTCTCGGTATTATCACATCACAGAGAAACCTCGGCGTGTCGAAACGATCTATATATCTCCGACGTAAATTTTCATAAAAAAAAAGTTTCCCAACCAACGTTATTCTTTAATCTCTGGAAAAAAACGAACATTTACGATCGAGCCGTAAAAATGCTGGAATAGAACGGCAACACAGCGGGACGAAGGAAGAACGATGAGGATGAAAATTCGCGCATAGTTGCATCACGTTCATAAGGCGCAATCCCCCGCGAATGCAAAATTCCGTTTAACGTTCGAGCGGCGGACTTACGACGACTAACGACCGGCGACATTTTCGACACGTTCGACGGTTAAAGTGGAGGAATCACGTTGTCGTGCCGATCGTCGGAGGATGACGCGATCACGGCCACGAAGGAAGTTTTGCCGCGACAATTTTGCACGTTGTTGAATTGAAAAGCCGACGTAAGCCCGGCGACTTTACCGCACGAGAGACCATTAAACTCGAAAACGCGGGGAAGCTACTGCCGTCCGGTGGGGGAGTTGGGATTTTCGAAAACACCTGTCGAACTGTCTTTTATCCCCTCTCTCCGCAGTGCACTTTAAAACTCCGTTCACCCGAAGAGATCTCGTTACCTCTTCCTCGACTTCTGACCGACACTTCGTCCTATTCTTGTAGCACGTGGAGGATGACATTGTTACACTATTCTATCAGATCTACGACATCAAGAGGTGACGGTATAATTAAGTAGAAACGCTAAAAAGAACTATATATTTGAAAACGCTACATGTTATAAAATATCATTGCAATGACGTTGTATTAACGATTTCTTGCTTAGTGAATATTCACGAGGAGCCGTTGTTTTCATCGGAATAAAGATGTAGAGTTTCGCCAGAAGCTTTCTTCGAAAGAAGAAAAGAAGCTCGTCGTTCACTTAATTGCGAGTGTATTCCGGCTGGAGTGGGTTTCCATTTTGCGATATAATTCCCGGGATAATTATTGTCGAGAGGTTTCTGTGAAAAGCGAGACGCCCGGTTTCACATGGAATTTTCGTTTCACCGCCGATGGATTGGATTCGCCGCATGCTTTCGCGTATTCGTCTTCCGGCCCGGAGTTCGCTATAGAGACTTTATGGGATCCGCGGGAGTTACTTCCGCTGTATATATCAAGGCTTCTTGCCGATGAAACGGCGGAACTTTTTCCCGCTAAGTGAATGATGCACATACCAGATGATGATAACGCCGGATGAAGTGGCTTCTCACAACGCGAAGCCTCTTGAAGAGATATTTGATCTTCCGCGACGGGAGAGCAATGGGAGAGAATGTTTTCTTCGAAGAATGTATCGAAAAGGCGTCTCGCTCCTTCTAACTGCGCGGGTACAACCCTATAAGTGAGTAATATTCTTAGAATATTATGTGAATATTTTATATATTAAATAATATTATTTTTAAATATTATTAGGAGTAAACAACTACCTATTAATATTCCGGAAATAATACTTAACATAAAATAATATTACTAGAACATTACTAGAATATTCCAATCTAATAATCTAATATTTAAGAATATGCTCGGAATATTACTTAATATTAAATAATATTACGTGCTTATAGGAGACATAAAGTATATTGTGAAGTATCGTAAGTTAAGTTGTCTCGTACCTTTGAACTTAGCGAGACTAGGGCAGCAATCACATAAGTTTTCCCCTAGAATGAAAAGTGAAAAGTGAAAACTCTCAGGTGAAATCGTGATCGTATAACTCGGCGAAACGTGGAAACGTGAAACTTTTCATGTGAACTTTTTCGCCAAATCAAACTTGCTGGCGAAAAAGTGAAAATCTAGTGACATGGTAAATATGGAATATAATATCATACTATTACTGTTGAGATGTAGGAAACTTTACGGCCCTAAGGTTGTAATGATGTTTTTAAAGTTAGATGTTCTACAAATGACAGCTTATTCGGCTGATATCACATTAAGAAAATACATTTGGTTATGTATAAAAATTTTATGAAAGATTTTAAATTTTGATTATGGCTGCAGCGTGGTGGGTACTTCAATTCGCTGAAGAAGAAGAAGAAAGGCATTTAACATAATATAAAGGAGAAATTTACGCAGCTAATGCATTTGAATTATGGGAGTCTCAATTTATCCTTTTGTATCGGTAAGTAAATACCTTGCGGCAAATAAAATTAAATTTAAATAAAATATTGATAAAGAATTATACATATTACTGTAAGTCATATTAGAAATATACGTATAAAAGTTTATAAAATATTGATTTTAAATTTAAGTTTTTATATACGAAAATGTGTGAAATTATTATAGCTTGCCTGTTGCATATATTGCTTATTAAATTAAAATTGTTCTTATATATAATTAAATATAAAATATATATATTAAATATTAAATAAATATATATTATACACAAGTATATTAAGTGCCAGTAATTTATTTTAATCTCTACATGAGCCGTGATTAGTGATTTGTGCTTTTCACGCAAAGAGAGTTACGTGATCGTGTGAATAGTGAAAAAGTTCACGTGAAGTCGATAAAGTCGAAAAGTGAAAAATGAAAAGTTTCCCGCAAAAGTTACGTGATCGCTACCCAAAGCTGATCGTCTTAACTTTTCAGCAACCGATCGTCTTAGCCGGGTCTCATCCTCGACGAGAACTGCGCCTCGTTCGCTGTGAAACGCTCGTGATGACGGGAATTTGAATGTTGGAAGTAATTTCACCTCCAGACGTTCTAATGGCCATTCGAGCGAAATCGCAGCAGTTAGATACTGTAATCGCGCATTGTTCCATGCTGAAAGAACGCGCTTAGTTGCGTATCGATGAATTCTTGTCGCACTCGCTAATGGCTTTGGACTGAGTAAACTAAAGTTTAGTGACAGTGCGCGCGCGTGTGTGTACGCGCGTGCAATTATAACTCTCGCTATTTATACCTTTGCCACGCCCCGCATAGAAAATTTCATGGGATCTAATCAAGGTCTAATTCGATTTCCCAAAATAGTTATGGATTTTGATCAGAAGCGTAATGTTTTAAACATGCGATTCTAAGTGGGAAATACAAACAGATTCTATTTGATCATCCCAATGTTTTCCCAAAGATTTTTTCTGTTTAAACCTTATTCATAAAAACATAAGGTAAAAAATAGTACACATAGTGATAATGGTCAGATATACATAAGTCGGCATAATACCATTATTTTAACCTAACTTAATTTTTAACACTTACTTAGATTTATCAGAATTTTCCCATCACGTGTGCAAAATGTCTATAGATTATCTCCAAATATCAGTACTTCGATTACTTCGGTGAGAAACATGCGATTGTGGGATTGAGAGGGCAGAAAAACTTGAGGGATGATTCAGGAGAGAGAGAGAGAGAGAGAGAGAGAGAAAACAAGCGACGTACAGCTCGCCGGTATCGCCGTTGCAATAATTTGTCGCGCGATAGCGGCGCGCCTTGCTGTGTGTGTGCGAGCTGGAGAGGACACAAAAGATATTTCACAAGCCCGATACATCCCTCTGCGGCCCCGATGCCATTATACGGCCTTGCGGTGATCTGTGTGTACCCGTAAGCCCTGTGTGATCAGTATCCGTGTCTCCGTGATATACGTCCAATAGCCGTCTTTCGAGAGAGATCATCCTTACCACCGTGTATATAAGTCGGTGTGCAGTCGGCCGGTATGAAATCGCGCTCGTAATATTTCTCCGGCGCCAGCGCTTTTACGGTTCTTGCGGGACACCGAAAGGAACGGAGGAATGGTAGTGCAAGAGTATAATAAAGCGGCGGCGGCCGCCGCCGGGGTGGTCCTCCCCTTTCTCGTGTCTCCCCGCTCTTTCTTACTTTCTTCCGTCCTCCGTGTCTCTCTGTAGGGCTCTTTCGACCTCGCTAAAATAGAGCGTGGCGTGCCCGATGGTACCAGCATAGCGGCCGCAATGAGACCGAGATAGAAATTGATGACGCTCATAATTTACGAGAAATCGCGATTTTTTTTCTGAAGAAACCGGCGAGTATCCGCCGCCGTCTACTTTCGTCCTCTCCTTCGCTCGCGTCGGCCGCGGGCGAGCGAACGTAAAGACGAAGAAAGGGAGAAGAGGAGGAGGCCGGAAGAGGAAGAGATAGCGGGATAGCAGAAGAGGTGAATAAAATCCCGATAAATTTGCATTACACCGTAAATCCGATGCGGCGGCCGCCACACGGAGTATCCGTTTTGGATATCCCCGGCGCTATTTCCCCGCAGGATCGTTCCCGCGGATCGTGCCACCGAACCGTGCCGGGGGAGCGAAGGTAAAGTGCCGCCGATGGAGGAGGCGCCACGTGCGCGGAGATCTCTTTATGCCCCCGAATACGCGCTCGAGAGAGGCGATCACGAGGCAATCGATCGCTTTTCCATGTCGTCCACCAGATATACTACGTGCGCGAACGCCATGTGTGTATGTGTATATATGTACAGGGTGTCCCAAAAAGATTGAGACCCTTAAAAATCTTGAGAAATATAAGTTTTACAGAGAAATGTTTCACATAAAAGTTGTACGGTTTCCAACCGGTCTATTTACCGATCTTATCAGTTTTGACCTTGGATGGCGTCGCCAAGGTCAAGACAAGGTCACCTTAAATTTTTTAAACGGAGTCTCCTATTCTTTTTCTTGCATATTCTTACTTTAGCTCATCTCGACAGCTTTTCAAAACAGTATAATTTTATACACTTTGCAATACCCGGGGGGGGGGGGGGAAGAATATCACGCAAAATCATCGTTGACAATTTAAATGAGCGGAAATTGGCGAAAAAAAGAGCGAGAGGAGTAGCGCGAGAGAGAGAGAGAGAGAGAGAGAGAGAAACAGCAAGAGGCACGTATATCGCACCGTTATTCTCGTCATCTTTCTCGCCTCGTAATCGTTCCCGCCGTTAATTGTCGTTAATTAAAGAAGAGTCTCCCAGAGATTGTGCTCCGCGCTGCTGTTTAATTACGAAAAGGATTCATTAGCGAAGAGACAGTCACCTAACGAGGACAAAACAGCGGCGACGCGGAATCTGACGAGGCAGTCTGGCACTTTCTGGCTGCAACCGTCGCGCGCTGGAACGTGCACGAGTGTGGCGTGGCGGTTGACGCAGAGGAAGGGAGAGCTCTGTGCCAGCCCTCCTCGCGGTAAACAACCAGAAACAAGAAAAGTATGTCTGCGTCCTTCTTCCTCCTACCTTCTCTTCCTTCCTTTCTTCGATATTCCGATGCTTGAATAGCGCCTCTGTGTAAGTTTTTAACTTCGAAACAGTACAATTGCAAAAATTGTATGAAGAGAGAGAGAGAGAGAGAGAGAGGGAGAAGCTATTCTATTATTGCGCGTATCAAGGCGAAACACGATCTGGCGAGTGCAAGATTTCGAGACATAGTCAACGTCGTCGGCACACGAATATCTAGATAAAATGTTCTACGAACAAAGGAATCCGTTTGTATTTCCCACTTAGAATCTCACGTTTAAAATGTAACACTTTTAATCAAAACCCATTACTTTGGGAGATTGAATAGATCCTGATTAAAGCCTAAGAAATGTTTTATGCGGGTAGTAGTACATTTGTCAATACATTGGCCGCTTCATCGGCCAATCTAGCGCCAATGAAGTGTACCGCTAGGGGAGTACTTGAATATTCGAATCATTTCAATTTATGCATCCGGGACGCTAGGCTCTCTACCACTGCGTCTTAGTTAAAAACCGTGTGACGACGACCTGTAACGCGTTAACCTTTTCGACGGGTACAGGCCATGGAAACATGCTCGCCAGCCGGAATGGGATCCACCCTAAATATGTCCGCGCACTCGCGAAAATTCTCCTCTCGCCGGCGCTCTTCAATATTCAACCCCGACCACGTTTGTCGACTTTCCTACTCTACACCCCCTTCCCTCTCCGTCACTCAATGTTCACCTCCTCTTTTCACATTTGTCTCTCTCTTCCTTTCACTTTTCCATCTTTCTCTCTGTCCTTTTCGCTCTGCTCTTTTTTGTACTTTCTCTTCTTCCATTACACACACACACACACACACACACACACACATACACACACACATATATATATTCACGTACGGGCGGCTTTCTGCCCGCGTATTCCCGCTCGAACGGTCGAAGGTTTATTGCCCGGTGCGGGCTAAAATCTCCGAGTGAAAATTCTACTCGGCCGCCGCTTCCGAATCCACCGCGAAATTGGACATAAATTTGCAGCGCTGCCCCGCAAAGACGCCGTGCCGCGTCCTTCGGTCGTCCGTCCTCTTACCCTTTTCGTCCTGTGCCTTTTCACTACACGCGAGAATCGTTCGCCGGTTTCAACCAGGAAATAAGCGATGGACCGTGGATGTGTTCGACGGCGTCAAGGGGATGACGCGGATCAGATCGAGATGAGTCCGGCAGCGTTTCGCTTCGCGAGAAACAAAAGTTTCCGGATTAATAATCCCAAGACGATTTATCGCGGCAAAAATTCGTGCCACAGCGTGATTCGAATAGGATATCCGTCGGATATAAATCGCTCGTAGCGCGCCGTGTCAGTTTTCTCAACAGTCAGGGAGATTTTTCAGAATTTCGACGCTTCTATTTAGGCAACTAATTGTAATTGCACAATTATGAAGCTCCGAAGGAAAAATTGTGGCGCCATCTCATGGAAATTTGCCGGACTTATCGGACGATCCTCGTGAAACAAGACCTCCTGCGTGGTACACGCGCGTGCAGCCTTGACCGTCTAAGCGTGCAACGCGTGGGGAGGCAGGGCGTTATCGCGCCTTCACGCTCTATCGGACCTCGCTCTCGTGGCCCTTCGTCTTCGTCAGCGGTTTTTCGGTGAAAAAGGACCGCGCACCAGTGAGATACCGGCACCCCACGACGGTGGTGGTGTCATGCGCACACGCGCGTGCCCGTCGGGGCGCGCGCGCCGGCAAGCGAGAGTGAAAAACGGCGGCGCGCGACGAGGCGAGGCGATTCCGAGCGTTTCCCGCGGTATTCGAGTCGAATCGCGGGGAAATCGACTTTGGGAAATTAACGACGCCGACGCGCGCGCACGTCGGTATCGCGCGATCCGCCCGCTACCGGCGAACGACAGCTGCGTAATTAATAGAACACCGTGCGAACTCCGGCCGGGGAAAAATATCCCATCCCTTATACGGCTCTCCCCTCCCCCCTTCTTTCTTTTTCTCTCTCTCTCTCTCTCTCTTATAGAAATCTTTATCAATTTTATATTCATTTTTATCTGTCTTCTTCCACACGGGTAAGAATTTATGGGACGATCTGAGTTTAACTTCGATTCGGACATGGACTTAGGATTTAGGTTTAGGATTTAGGTTTCGTTTAGATTTGAATGATTAAATTAACAAATTTATAGCTCACTTTGTTTCTTTTTTTTTTTGAGCATATATAACTTAATGTTCTTTTTTAACCCACGCTCTAAAGTAGGCCTTTTACTTATTTTTAGTTTTCTCTTGCTTTTGCATAATTATGTTTGTTTGTTATGTGTGTATAAACGCTGTTCTCTCTTTCTCTCTCTTTTTGTCTGTCTCTCTCACCGATATCCTCTAATAACCAAATGCGTTTTCTTTTCCCTTCTCCCTGCCTCCTCGTCGATGGGTTTTCAACGGTGACCCATGCGCGATCGTGAAGCGGCGCCCTCCGCGTAAATAAGACACGCCGATATTTTGTTAATTTTCGATGATGTTCTTCTTATTCATCTCTCACACGATAGAACCGTAATCTTCAAAATATATTTGTTTCACTCTAATTTATTGCACCAGTTCAGCAGTGCAACTAAAAAGAACAGAGTATTTGTTTCAATTGATCAATTTATCAAACTGTCGGCTGTGAAAGCCGACCGCCAATTACGACTGCCGATTACGACTGCCAATTCTTAATCGACAATTACAATAGACTAGTTACATGACACTTCACTATGATACGCCCTTTAAGAGTCGACCGAGTCGTAACCGCCAGTCAGATCGGCCTTCGCAGTCAGTAGTCTGATATGGACTTCATAGAAGAAGACTGAAATAATGATTGCGTTCAGAAAACACAGTTTAATGAGCAGTCAATGATTATTGGTTTTTTCGTTAGATCCTTAAATTTAGAGCGAAGACATTGATGAATTACTTAGCAGTTGTGCAATTTTATAATCTACGTAATTTTTATTATACATTTTTACAAAGTCTTTCATGAAAACAATATCATCTAAAAAATTATCTAAATAAGTAGCGCAAGTTATCTTTCATCTAGATAAATCAAAAGCAAAATCATCATCATCTCATCTAAGACGAGTCTTCCGGATTCTCATCTCATCTTCATCTAGATAAATCTGAAATCATCTAAGGCAAACACTGCTGTTCGCCTTTGTTTTTCTCACAATTTTTCAGCCGCCGTAATTCGTAACAGCCACGTACGCGAGATCGCATGAAAGATCCGTCGTGTTCGCATACGTTCTTCGAAGGACACAATTGTCAAATTATTCAATAAAGCATCTTTCTCGTCCAAGTCGCCGCCGTCTGCCGTTCCGGATCCTCTTCCACTCGATCGGCATCCGGTTCCTGCTCGGCGCACGAGCCCGTTCCGACAGGAGGGGGCTGTGGAAGTTTACGTTCCAATGGGAGGAACGCTTGTGCAATTTCCGTGCTGCGCCAGCATTACGTAGCACAAAGTCCCGTTCTCGTATTACGAGTCGCGTAAGGCTCGACGGGGGCCCCCTTTCTAACAGGGTACGCGTGTCCCGTTGGAGCATCCGTCGCATTGTGTCCCCCTCGTGGCTACCTTGGCCTCGCGACGAAAGCAGGGCGATTCCTCAAAGCTACTCAAAGTAACGGAACTGTCGTATAACACGTGGCCACCCTGCCGAGCTGCGACTCGATATCCTTAATAGAGGGCCTTCCATTAAGAAGTGTCATTTTAAATTTCGCGGCGTTTTCTACAAATGTGTACTTAATCGATAAATTTGTGAACGTCTCGGTCAGATTAGTGATGTTAAGAACCCAACCTGTGCCTGGCCAAGGAAATCAACTGAAAACGTTGCTGCTGTGGCTGAAAGTGTCGAGGAAAACCCAGGTATCTGTTGCAGGACGTTCGCAGTAATTGGGCATTTCACAAACCAGCCTGCACCGCATTTTGCACAAAGATGTACAAAGATTTCAGCAGGATGGGGCTACGTGCCACATAAGCCGTGAAACGATTGCGTTATTACGTGAGAAGTTTCCCGAACGTGTCATTTCGCGTAACGGAGGCTCAATGGCCGCCTAGATCGTGCGATTTGACGTCGCTGAACTTCTTCCTTTGGGATTATGTGAAGGATAAGATCTACACCAATGCTATTCTACGCAAACGATTCAAGCGCTCAAAGACAATATTCGAACCGTTATTGACGAAATTGAGCCGCAATTGTGTGAAAACACGATGGAAAATTTCCTCAAAAGAATGACCATTTGCGAGAAAAGACGAGACGGCCATTTGGCTGATATGGTGTTTCACGTTTAATCGCACAATCTATACTTTGGATTAGAATAAAAACCTTTTAATGGAAGACCCTGTATTAGGTCGTATTGCAGAATTAGGTTGTTATGCAGAAATGTTGTGGGTGAGGTCACTAACGTATTCTGCAAGTTACAGCCTCTATCTTTGCGTTAAAAAAAATGGCGGTATATAATAACTTTCTCATGTAGGGTGTCTCAAAGATCTGGAAACGGTCGAATATTTCATAAACAATGCATTTTAGAAAAAAAAATATTTCAGAGAAAAGTTGTTCTAATTAATTAGTAGAACAAGATAATGTAATAAAAAATAAAGGTTTCCGTTAAAAAAAATTAGATCGACCTTGCTTTTATTTTGGTAACGCAAGATATATATATATATATATCACTTTTCCTTTTCCCATTTGTTTAAGTTAAGAAATTTGTAAAAAAATCGAACTTGAATTTTTCAACAGTTGCAGTTTCGTTAAAAATGCTCATACTTTAATTTTTAGAGTTTACGGCGATAACTACACTTATATTGATTACAAAAGTGTAAAGTAATAATAATAGTGTTTATACGTTTATTTCGGATAATTAGGTCAACTGCAATCAATATGCCCGATTCACCACACATTTCGCGACGCGGCGTGTTGATCTCTAGTTTCTTCAATTTTTAATACGATAACTTATAAAAATTTAAATTGTTACTCCAAATATGGAATAATATTCATGCAATACCCTAGTTCTGTAGCTTTAATAGCATTTCCTATTTTAATTCCCAAAAATCAGCTTGGAAATGGGTAGCTAGACAAGAATATCAGACTTTTCATATCTCGTAGGAACTATCTTTTGTCATTCACGTAAACGACACTCCGTCGAGGGATTTCGAATGTGTGCCAGTAGGTTAAATCGATGATTCTCGTCGTAAATGTAGCGTTTTGTTTTATTTATATTTCTTATCAAATCAGTCTCTCTGCGTCTCCCTGTGCCCCTTCGCTCTCCTTGCCGCTGGATAGCGTCGTAAAACGAAAGTAAAGGGTTTCGAAAGTCGTGGGACGGGATGTATCGTGAGCATCGGCCGAAAGTTTATTGCGGATTCGAGGGAAATAGTATGAGGTCGTGTTTCGTAAAATCCGCGGTATATTGAAATTTATTTCATTCCCCCACCGGTCGAGAAAACGGAGCCACAAGAGCGGAGGAGGTCTCCTGTATTGCGATAATCCTCGAAGAAGAGGATACTGCGCGCAGGGACGAATACAAATTCTATCGTGCGTGAAAATGCCGTTTCTCCTCTTCGGTTTGGCAATTTCGCAATTGCATTGCGCCTTTCACACGCGCATTTGAAAAAAGATTGGTTATACTTATTATTATACACTGAAACCTACTACCATACACTGAAAGAAGGATTTGGTAATAGCAATAACAAAATTTCGTAACTGTCACTAAATAATTCGGTGAAATATTGCGGGCCAAACTTTCGGCAACAGTTACGAAATAATTTGATTGGATAAAGTTAATATATAGTTTTAAGAATCAAGATTTAGTTGCTTGAACTGTACATTTAGATCATTAAACTAAATTTTGGTAATTAATAACAAATCTTGATAGCAAGAAATGAGATATATTTGGTAACTATTACTAAACATACAGTCCTTAAGGAAAATTGTTTTAGGTAATTATCATCATTTAATTAAAAAAAATTTATCTATGTAAATTATTTTAAGATAACTTGACATTCATTTTGATGTATTTTTTTCATTTCATATGTGAAAAAATCCTCCGTAGTTTCGATCTCGTAATGATTATCCATCGGCTGACCGCGCTCCGTTTTACTTCAGTGATCAGACAGAAACCGACAAATCCTACAAGCTCCAATCATGTCTTTATATCTCGTGTTTATAATGTCCTTATGTGATCCTTATATGGAGAAAGAGAAAGAGAGTAAGAGTGAGTGGGTAAAAGGAAGAGAGAGAAAAGGAGAAAGAGAGAGAGAGAGAGGGAGAGAGGGACCATAAATATTTACTAACAGTTATATATAAATATTTTATAAGAATATAAATATTTTATAAGAATGAAAGTGAATGATTTCGTAATACTTATCAAATATCTAGTAATAATGATTAAACATTTAATAACAGATGTTAAATATTTGGCAGCAACTGCTATTTTATTTAGTTGATTCAACTCTGAATAAAAGTCGTTCGTACTGCAGGCCAATTAAATACTTGGTAATTATTTAATATCAAATTTCATAACAGTTACCGAATATTCTGTCGGAATCTCTAACTAAATGCATTTAATAAGTATAACCAATCTTTTTTCAAATGCACATACGCCGAGAATCGGCGCATTGAAATTGTGATTCGCATTTGATAACGATCGGAGCGCGATCGTTCGTCTCGTGCGAGACAAACGAGAGATACGGGTCGCCGGAAGTTCGATCGAGGTATCAACCGATAGCGGTGGCCGCGCTAAAAAGTCAAAGGTTAACAGTCAGTCGCCGTAAAATTGCCGAGTCGCGTTCGTACGTACACTGTCATTCACTCGGCATGATGCGAGGGAACAGAGAGATACGCGAGCCTTGCTCGTTTTGCTCGACGGCGGAAAGTGCGTCTATTTCGTGTCTCATATCGAAACTAACGTCTTGATTCCCATTAGTCACGTAGGTTGCGATTAAACGACGCTTACGAGACCGAGGCGTGGATGATACGTACCGTTTCCGTTCTATCTGCACATTGAGAGAAAAATACAGTAGATTCAAACAAATTTTATTTGAACTAAAAGAATGATTTTTTCAAATACGGTTAAAACAATTATTTATTCCAATCTATGAATAAATGTATTTAGAATAAAGGGAAAGTATAATAAATAAATATTTTCTTAATGTAAAATAATGTGTGCTTTATTTGAAGGAAATATTCCAGAAAAAAATGTTCTTAGATTGAAAATATGTTTATTTGACTTAAAGAAATGAATCTTCATAGTTTACTACTTACAAGACATTTATTTTGTTTTTAATTTTCAAGCAAAATACAAAAAAATTAGGTTGCCTACGTATATAATCGCCTACTCTAATAGCATAGGAAATATTAATTAAATTTTCTACATCAATGATAAACAAATTATCTCTTGTTATAGATATGTTGGGTTTGAGATTTAATTATCACTACTAAGTTATTTCTCTAAGTGTAGGTTTTTACTACACGCGAACTGAGTAAACGCAAACTGTCTTTGAAGAGCATGAAAGTGACGTTAAAATTTCAATTCGGCGTATGGACATTCACTTTGTACATCTAGCCAATCGCGCGTATTTATTCACGCGAGATGAAGGTAGAGGTGAGAAGAGTCGACGATACACAGTCGACCCCAAAATACCACCAACACAGGCAGGCGGACAGACGGATGCTGCGTAGCGAAGTTAAGTCGACGCGTTGTACAACAAACGCAGATAATTGATACATCACGAGGAAATTTCAGCAACACGCTGGCGGTCAGCCGAGTACATCGAGGGCAACCAGACACGCGGGTATTTAAAATGACGAACGCGGCCTGGCGAGTGATGACGGAACCGGCGCTTATCGCTCTTATCGCGTTAGCACAGCTGACGAAAAACGCGCCGTGAGCAGCGGGCCGCGTCGCTGAGGAAGCGTGAGAAATTCGTTTCCGATGAAATTCCTGCCGTTTGTGGCTGTGGTAATCGAGACGAGCGCTCGGACCGGAGGGATGCGTCGAGACAAGCGCGAGACCGGCCGTTTCAGGGACACGCACGCGTGGGTCGGACCGGAACTGGCATGATTCACGTCGAGGCTGAGCCGTGAGACCCGCGGAATACGATTCGCCTCGTCCCGCCCTGCCTCTCGCATCGCCTCGCGCGGTCCCGCGCTCCTCGAACCCGCGTGCGCATCGAGGTCGTGTGGGTGCCTCGTTATCGCAACATTGACACTGTTCACGTGCCGAAACTCCCCTTGATCTCTTCTTCTTAGGTTTTTCCCCGCATAGAAAATTTCCTAGAATCTAATTGGGATATATTATTGTGATTCATTTGGTGGAGATTTTAATATTGCTGTGATATCTTGGTGTGCAAATAAGTTCGGTGCCATTATGTTTAATCAATCGTAACTCCGGTTTAAATTCAAATATTTTCTCGCCGCTTGTATGCGGTGGCTTTTGAAGTGCCAATCTTTAAGTTTAAAATGAGCTCTATAGTTTGGTAATGCGAGCAACATAACCTCGAAGATAGTATCAAATACGACGTGCGACAAACAGCATATTTGACATTGCGTTCTTTTCGCTTTTTGATTAAAAGAAATGCCGCTGAATTTATAGAAATGGTGGGCACAGTTTTGGGGAGGGAAATGCTGTTACAATTGCTGTAAAATTTTGAAAATGGTTTGAAAAATTTTGGAACGGTGGTTTCGACCTTACCGACCAAAGAATGTATCGGCGTATCAACAAAGTTTGCCGACAAACATCTGGAGCAATTATTGAAAACTCGGTACAAACTCAATATAAACTTGCTGCTGCAACTTGGAGTAACCCGCCAGTCAATTTCCATTCGTTTACACAAGCTGAGGAAAATTTGCAAGGAAGGCCGATGAGTTCCACATGAGTTCAACTTGGAGAATAAACAGCGAAGATCTGATACGGCGATGTGTCCTTGTTAACAAGGACATTGCGTATAATGAAGGATTTTTTGTACAAAATTGTGACGAAAAGTCGGTCTTCTATGACAACCCTAATCAAAGAAAATCGTGGATTCCCACTTGGCATTTAACATATCAGCAATGTTTCCACAATGTTTGAACAGAAATATTATACTTTTCAGTAAAGTTGTTGCAATATTTCATGCCAGTTTCTGTAATATTTCTGCAATGTTTAAATGTCCGCGATAATAACAATACAAGATTTCTGTCTCAGCAATGTTTCAGTGACATTACAGACACATTTCAAATATATTACTGGCACGTTTCAGAAATGTTACGGAAATCTACTCTGTAACATTCACGAGTTATGCATTAATATTATTTACACATTTCAGTATCCTATATTATGGAAAATATAACAGTTAAATAAAATTATTAAAAAAAATTTGTATGATAAAACAATTAGTAATATTTGTTAACAATTATTAACAAATTTTGAAAACATCGTTGAATAAAGGGGATAAATAGTCCTGACAATTTTCCGACAATCGTAGAAATTGTTTTATACTTCGTTTCACATTTTTCGCATCTTTGCGTGGTGTCGATATCTCGAACAGCAGCCAGCCGGTCACACATCCACTCCTAGTACGCGGTCACCGTTATTTAACTTCGATAATCGGTGGACGAGTAATGAGTCCAACCGCTGTGACGACAATCCTCACACTTGACATGTTTATATAACTAAAACGTAACCTTCGATTATGGTACAAAAATATTTCAGCAACATATCAACTGCAATATTACATCAGGAATATTTTTCATATCTATCTGCAACATTATATGTACAATTATATATTGCAGTACTGCTAAAATGTTGGCGAAAGATTCGAAAGTTACGAAACCATTGAATTGCATTTACAATATTTTTGCAATATCGTAAATACAATGTTTCAAGTGCAACGTTTTAGACATGTTTCTACAATATAGTAAAAATACTTTGGTTTAAAAGGTACAAGGCTTCCTGTGTATACCTCGTATACATAGATACGAGGTAAGCGTAGGTAAGACGCTTGAAATGTGGAAACATTTATGAAATTAAAAGCGGACCTCTGCAGGGTACAAACGAACATCCCGGCGACCCTGATTTCCAACCTTATTTCCATTATTATTTCCATTATTTTGCAACACTGGAAATCGATCAACGTACCTCCGATTATCTCATCGTATCTTCTCCCATGAAGACCTCCTGAATTCGAGGCAGGGAGGGCCCTAATGTCCCTTATAATTACATAAGGTTTACATTCCAACTCGTGTGCCTCCAATTTCTGCCGATACACGATTAACAGTGTATGCGATCTCACACGATCCTACTATGATTATAATTCAACGACGTAAGACAGGATGACTCGGTTCGCAGGGACTAATATACGTGCCGACAAACACCGTATTCGCGGCACTAAAAGTCTCGCTGAGATTGAGGAGGCATCGGGGAGAGCCCGCGCGTTAACTCGTACAATGATCCCTGCCGTTCGCCGTGCCGTGCGGGATTTATGATCCACGATCAAGGTTACTACTACTACGATGGGCAGGCTCTCGCTACCACGAGACAGAGAGCGGCCACGTTTCGCCGCATCTCGAACGAACATTGTTTTACAATACCGTGATACCGCGATACCGGGGCCGCGCCTCGATTTATCATCGAGCGGCCGTTTTATTTTCTCACCGTCTTTCCCCGCTTTTCCCGCCCCGCTCGCTCGGAGTCGTTCGCGTCGTCCCGACGTTAGATCTTGATATACCTCCGCGATCGGCCGTCCTACGTGTATCCGCGTATATCTGCCTATAATTTCCAAGCAAATTCTTCCTCCCGATGAAATGTATCCGCTGGATACGTACCTTCGGCTCTCTCTCTCTCTCTCTCTCTCTTTCTCCCCCTCCGTCCTTCGTCCTTACGTCACGCGCCGTCTGTCTCCGAAAGGGAAGACAATGGGTGCGTGGGTTGGGGTCCGATGTGTCGAGGCGTAGCCATCGAAATACGTAGGTAGTCCTCGCTCGCTCGCTCGCTCGTTCATTTGCTCGCGCGCGCGCGCGCGCGCGTGCGATCGCCGACTGACGTAACGCCAGGCCCGCGGTACTTAACGATCGCTGCCATTGCGCGTTAAAACGATTACTTCCGCTCTCGGCTCTCGTCGGAGAGAGAGAGAGAGAGAGATACATCGCGTGCGTGAGTCTCGGCGCAAGCGGCGGCGAGCTGTGCTCGTCCAGCTCGCATCCCTCTCCCACCCCCCGCCGGTCCCGTGGTCGTTCCAACCGCCTTCTCGCGTTGCGCACGGACGGATAAGTCCCGCGGCCTGTGGCCGTTAACGCGAGACAAAGCGCGCCTCGCGCGATCTAATCGTCACGCGAATATTTCACGTCAGAGTGTCCCTCCCTTCTCTCTCTCTCTCTCTCGTGCGCTCTCGCTCTCGAGCGTTTTACCGGAACAACGTTGTAATAACGGTGTCTCCCGGTTGCGCGTTCAAATATCGACTTTTACGGAGAAGCGCGTAAACGATGACACTGGAAATTTTTGTATCGGAAATTTCGTAGGAATTGCGCTTTTTTTTGCAACGAGTCCCACGTGGAAACTGTTTAATGGTTGACCGTATTACGTTAAGGCGTATTAATTTAATTGACTTTGAGAGCTTTGATTCTATATATGCCAACTCTATATTGTCAATAAATAGGGTCTTTAGGTAAAGAATACTTCTTTGAGTTCCAATTGAGATCGAATCTGACTTTCCGAAAAAATTGTGGCCTTTAATTGGAAAATCTACGTAGATTCTATTTCTATATAGAAATGTTGTAACGTTACAGGCACGCGAATTCATACATGAGAAACCTAAACAGATTCCATTTGCTGTCTCCCGACTATTTTTTCCAAGATTTTTGCTAGGTTTTATTATAATTAAAAATGATTAAAATATATGAAAATTTAAATATTTACACTTTTCATATATAAATAAGAATGCACATAGCACAGAAATATCGCAGTAATATTGCTTTTCCATTGCCAATATTATAATGTAACATAGCAAGAATATTGCTGCAACACTTGAGATATCGAGAAAAGTTCGTTATAACGTAAAATTACTTTGATTAAATTAATGACGCTAAAAAATCCGTGCTTTGACTTTTATTGTCCCTATTCATTCTTTCATTAATTGGATAATTTTATCTAAACAACCGAAGATCTGTTCAAAACAAAGTTCCTTGCAATATGAATTTGCAACGTTGTGATCGCGCATAAACGTTAACGTAAAGTTTTATAACGTACTGTAGAGAAGCGACAATTATTATGGTGTAATGGAACAATATTGAACTGCGTGTCGTTTTTTTGTAATTCGCCGTGCATTGTACGCCGGTCACTTTGCATATTAAAGGACTATCAGTTGTATCTCCCTTATGCCAGTTATGCGCGTATTTCGTATTCTCCATGGATAATACCGCAAAGCGTGCTTTTGCGGTCGATCTAATCGTCTCTCGAATAATTCACGTGACCCTCTTTGACCGTGCCGTTTGAATCGGACATTTAGAGCTTAGCACGCGCGGCAGTCGATCGAATGTTTAATCCGCTATTTTTACGATCGACCATTTGATTGGTGTCCCGCTTTTGAATCGAATTGATCGATGGCAGATGGTAAATAATTCGTGCGTGAAATCGCTGGAAAGCGATGACGCTCGATAAAATACCCATCGGGGAAAAATTATCTTCTAATTGTTCTGCACGAAAAAAAAGACTACTCCGTCAGAATAACTGATTTTTCTATTGCCTGGGAACCAGACGGAAATTCAGTCGTGGGAACAAAAAGATTTATGTGTGTGTATGTGTGTGTGTGTGTGTGTGTGGGTGTGTGTGTAATATTAAAAATAAGAAAATATTATTATTTTCTATTTTTTTCAATGTTATATTTTTTATCGTTGCTATATTTATACATCAGTCAATTTAACAGAGAGAAAGATAAGTAGTGCTACTTAATCGCTGTGTTTTCTGAACGCAGTCATTATTTCAGTCTTCTTCTGTAAAGTCCATATCAGACTATTGACCGTGAACGTCGTTGACGCCATCTGACTGGTGGTTACGACTGTCGAC
Organism: Dinoponera quadriceps; assembly: GCF_001313825.1. Classification (NCBI taxonomy): domain Eukaryota; kingdom Metazoa; phylum Arthropoda; class Insecta; order Hymenoptera; family Formicidae; genus Dinoponera; species Dinoponera quadriceps. Next base: position 894,900 of record NW_014555716.1, read on the forward strand.
TCTGGAAGGGTCTATCATAGTGAAGCGTCATGTAACTACTCTATTGTAATTGGTCCATTAAAAATTGGCAGTCGTAATCGACAGTTGGATCGGCTTTCACAGTAGACAGTTTGATACGGACTTAAAATGAATTGATCAATTGAAACAAATGGTCTGTTCTTTTTAGTTGCACCAATTCAGCAGTGCAGCTAAAAAGAACAGATCAAACGGGGCAAATCCGAAATGTGTTGATTCGTTGAAATCTAATCTCCAATTCCTAGTTTGATATAAGCTTAATACATAGGTCTATATTATTTTATTCATTTTATCGAAAAGTAAATTCAGAATATGGACCATAACATCGTGTTCGATAATTTTATATAAGATAACATGTTTTTTTATTTAAGATGAAGGTGAAGATATTTTGTATTTCTTCCATCTAGATAAAGATAAAAATGATCTATTTATTCAAGTGGATGATTATTTAGATAATTTTATCTAGATACCGGCAAACACTGCTCCCAGCAAACACATTTTATCTCTAACAACTAATTTTTAGCAATGATAATAAAATTCGAGTCGAATGAGATTCAGGTCATTTCAGATATTCGATCAAGTCATTTCTTTGCCTGTGGTTCCAAGGACTTGGTCTTCATTCAGTTGCAGAAACTGAGATTCCCTTTCCGTGTATAAATATAACATATAAAGTTTCAACTGTCTCTCGAACAATACCGCATATGCATCGTGAATGCTGTTGCGATACTCCAACATTTCTCGATAGTCCGATAATACAGTGGCATTATGTATTTCTGACGCACACAGTCTAATTATTACAACCATAATGCACGCGCGGAAACCAAAGGAATGATGATCGTGCCCCGGCGAGTAATCAGCGCGCGATGCGCCACACGATACGGCGCACCTTGTTGACGGGGAAGTAATTTGACCGTGCGAAAGCGGTAATAATTCCCCATCGCGGCGCATTACGCCGGTTACGTTACTAGCGACTCCATAAATTTGCGAACGCTCTCGAAAGCGAGGGTGCGCACTCCGGCCAACCTCTCGCGAGCTCGAAGAGCCATCGAGAGTTCCCCATGTGCGCGGAGATGCACGGGCAGAAATGCGTGGGATTAGTGAAGTGAAGCAGCGATATTCGGAAACTCTACGGTGCATAGTCAAAATATACTTCTCAATTTGTGAAAAAGCATAAAACGAAAGGAAGTATCCATTTATTACTTTAATATATTAGGTGTACAAATTAATTCGGTGCCCTTGCATTTTATGTCGTGTAACTTTGGTTCATTCAAGAATTAAAATTTGGTTCCTATTCTATGGTGATTTGAAAATGCCAATCTTAAGCTTCAAGAAGCACTATATCGGCCTTGCTGATGTAACTTCAGAAAACAGTAGTTATCATGACGTTCGAAAAGAAGCATCTGAGGCACTGCATCCTTTTGTATTTCAATTGAATAAAAATGCTGCTCAGTCTACCGAAGTGATTTCTTCCACTTTGGGTGAACGTAATGTGACTCATAGGACTTGTAAAAAGACTTGTAAACAGATTTGTAAATTCCATTACCAGTAAAAGACCTTTTACCGGTAATGGAACGAGATAGGTGATTCTACTGCACAATAACGCTCGTCCATATACTGCAAAAGGGACGAAGGACCTCATCAATACATTGGGTCGGGAAGTTCTCTCTCATACGGCTAATTCGCCAGATTTAGCGCCGTCGGATTACCACTTATTTTGGTCGCTTCAACATCATTTGGCGGATACGCATTTTAAAACAGTTAACGAGGTCTGAAAAAGCATCGATAACTTTATTTAATCAAAACCGCCAAGCTTTTCCACGAGGGCATTTATCAGCTGTCCCATAGACGAAGTAAAGTCACAGAAAATAACGGAAATTATTTTGAACTTAAACTTGTACTTGATGTTTTGTAGATAAACTTGAAATTTCATGAAAAAAGGGCACCGAATTAATTTGTACACCTAATATATTAGATGGTCCAAAAAGTTCGTATGAGTTTCAACAGATGTCTCTGTGAGTATTACGTAAGCTGTCAAAGTGATTGAAAATATATTATATCTACATATCGTTGGATAAATGACATTTCAACGTGTCACTCGGTAAATGTTTGATTAAGATCGTCTATGCGTTGTTACTGAATCTTGAATATGGAAGATAAAAAGGTGTATTTTCGACATGTGATATTTTCCTATTACGGTAAAGGAAGAAACGCTGTGCAAACAACGAGAAAAAGAACGCGGCCAATTATTATTACGGGCTTATAGTTTCCAAATCCATTCAGTGAAACAGATGGTTGAAATGGGTTTCAAATTAAAGATCTTGATGAGCTGAAAATAAATATATAGGTTAGAAGTTGATCTGGTTTCTCGTGCCTGAAATACAGGATTCCCGAAGATCCAAAGTCTAAATGATTCTTGATTTATCTCAATACGCATTTCCGTCAATTAAAATGCGTTTCATTTGACTAGGTAAATTCAACCAAACTTTCGTGCACATGTTCTTCCTATATAATTCAGCTCGTTCAATAATCAATAGAACGCACCATCAAGCAACAGCGACACACACGAGATATTTCGATAGAAACCATTTCAAACACTTTATCACTTTTTCACTTAAAGGACTTTACTTGTTTTCCGTAATGGAACGCGCGCTCGACCGATTTTAAACTCGTTTCGTGAGAAGCATGGTGCGCGTCCGAGCGGAATGTTTAGAGTAATAATTTCCCGGAGTTACGTCGCAGGCTGAGCTTGTATCGAGGGAGTTTTGCTACCGCTACGCGAGAACCGCCCGAGAACTGAAAATCCGGGCCTCGACGGTCTCGTGAATTTGTTTCGCTTTCGTTATCGGAGAGAACTCGATAGGCATTCTAAGCTCCGATCGCTTATCGATGAGTCCGCAACCCCTCTGTCCTATCCCCAACGGCGTATGGAATCAGCAAACGATCACACATTCGGTCATTTAACGCGCTCTGATTGCCAGAGTGTCACTTCACTCTCGGATAGAACCTGAACTTCTGGCTGGAAACCGTAAACTGAAATCGGACGGATCCGCATCGCGTTTCGAAATTGCAAAACGTTTAGATGCAAGGCGCATAACTCGCGCGCACAGTGCAACGAAGTGAATAGCACACAGGCGAGGGTGATAGCCGAGAGCGGCGTGTGATCGTTGATGGTGTACACGTGTAACAGCCATTACCGAATGATCGTTGAGTAGCGGCATTCCAGCCGCATCTCGTGGCCTCTCGTCGATCTCTCTCTCTCTCTCTCTCATCTTTATCTTCATGTTGCAGCATGAGAAAATACATACAAGGGGCAGTTATTGAGTACAGCTGAAAAGAAATAACGCAGCACTCGCGATGTCAATAGGACGATGTTATCATTCGGTTTTATGAAAAAATTGAATCGTGGAAATATAATATTATTATATATGGACGGAGTTTCTTGACATATAACGCTCTTTAACTTCTGTTCTTATAAAATTAAAAAATTTTTCTTGACTAACTTTGCTCGCCCCTTTTTTATCACTCCTTGATTTCTCGTGCCAGTGCGAATTGCGGCCTCGAGATCTTTATTAAAACGCACAAAGGGTCTGGCACTGATCGCTCGGCCCTTTATAGCTCTATTCACTCTACACAGTGGTGAATTTCGCTCTACGAAGTGGCTTTATACACTCGAGATGATATGTTGTTCGGTAAAGTAAAAAAATATTTAACTAACAAAGATGGTTCTGCAACCTCTAAATTCGGAAAAATCTGTAACTTCACAGTAAGAAAGTACAAAGTATGAATCTAACGACGCGGCAATTTTTTTATTTTGGTTAAAAAGCAATTCTAGAAGAAGCGAAGATATCTTTAAAACAAATTTTTCGTAGTTTTACTAATACTTCTGAAGTCAAATGAGATATTGAAAAAATATTTAATATAAAATTGAACGGCATTTTACATTCTGTAATACGATGAGAAATAATTTCTATAATTTAAGAGAAGTTATGAAATTATTTCTTAAATTTATTATGGAGCTGAAGAATATTGAATATTATTAAATGCTATATATTTAAAGTTTCTTATCAACGTATCTCATAATTCCAAAGATATTAGAGAATAATAAAACTTATATTCTCTTCGAAGGGATTTATATACTTCTAGACAGTTTTTCAATCAAATAGAAAGTGTTTATGTCATCATGGTTCATGCATATTTTTCTTCATCAAAATTTAATATTTGACAGAATTGGTTGAGTGCCAGAACTTCCCTTTGCAAGTATTTATAAAAATTACATGTTAGAACTAGATTTACTATCAATATTTTCTCATCCTTACAATACTCGATCATCACTGATTATTTTCTTAAACATTTGTAGGACACAGGATTACGTGAGCTTACGTAGGTGTGCCGAGCTTGCCGCAGGTAAATGCAGCTTAGTATGCAGTTTAAGGGATCATTTCACCCGGGACACCGTGTATCGTAGAACACGTCACAGCATTTTGATGACGTTTATTCCGCAATTTTTCTCGTTCGTTTCGTCATCGTATTGATCATTGGAAATCCCACACGTGTGTGATATCGTGTCTCCGTCTATTTCCGAATTCTGATTTCATTTACACACACACACACACACACACACACACATAGACGAGTTCCTGAGTCATCGAGAATATTATCTACAAGGTGTCCCAAACTAATCTCGGTTCCTGCGGAGTGCAAGTAGAACGGGTGAAACTACTAACTATTGCGAATTTTGCGAAATACTACATGACTTTTCTGTTCAGTTTTTACTTGTACACCACGGAAACCGAGATTAGTTTGGGACACCCTGTATATCGCTTCGCTAACATTTTTGTATGGAATTGTTGCGGATCCGCTTTCCGCTCTCGTTACGTTCATATCTATTTTTAAAGCCGGGAGAGGGACGGTGAGAGAGAGAGAGAGAGAGAGAGAGATATGAAAAGAAGAAGAAATCCGCCAACTTCCTACGTTCGCAAAGTTCTGCAATTATGTCGACAGTTTTCTTCCATTTCTCAAAATATCGGTGGCGTGCTTTTAACCCTTTGCATCACAGTAGGACATACGTTGTCCCATCAACACTTTCTTCATTTTTAATGATTTTAACTAACTTCTAGGCAATCAGTCGACTATATTATTACTATACTCGTACATTCCCAGAAGCAAAAGGAAGTAAAAATAAAGACGACATAGTTTAAACGTTTAATCGTTAACTTGCTAGAAACCAATGAAAACTAAAAATAGACAGCAAAAGTGGTTTTTTTCGATTCTTTCTTTCAATCGCAATGATATGTGTCCGCTACGACGAACGGAAAACGCGTGCGGAGACGCGTCCGTTGTCCGCAGAATTCCACGCGCCCGATTACTCGGGCGAGATACGCTTCCCCGACGTCGTGCGCACAATTTGTGCTTTCTTGTGTCGTCTCATTACCGGTGATTACGTGTCAGCCGCAGGCTCCTTTGCGTCGCCGTCGATGGTTTACGTCGGCCCGTGGGAATCCATCGCGGCATGACGCCGCACGTATCCCAATCGACGGGCGTTGCGTCGCTTTTTCCTGTGCGGGCTCTGCCGCGAGAACAAAGGTTTTGAGCGGCCGAAACCTCAAAAGCGAAAGTTATTGTTACGGCTTTTAATTGTTATAATATTATGTAGAAATATTCAAAGTTCATACGGCATTCAACGAATCATCGTTACAATGAAGAGAAAATCAGGCGTAAGTTGTGAGGCGACTTCGAAACGCTTGGTTTCCTGATCCCACGGAATGCTAGAAATAGATGAAATGTATTTCTTTTCTTAATTTCCCATTTTCTTTTAGAAATTTTATGGAATAATATTGAATAGATGTAAAGTGTAAAAATTTTATTCTGTATAACAGTGATTTAATAAAATGATAAGTTATTCGGAGGGCTACAAAAGAAGTTTCACTCGATTGTCTTCATGAAGTGCAAACTAATGCCGAAACTATTTACCAAGTGTATACAGGTGCACATATTTGCTTCATTTTGAGAAAAGTATTTTGTAAGTTGTATTTTTGTATTTTTCTAAACAATATTTTGTATTTTCCCAAACAGAAACGTTCGGCTCAAGTATGACCGCGCGTCAACCTACGTCAACGGCCGCCATATGCCCGTATACGGTCGCGCGTAATTGTAATTGTATGTAAGAGTTGCTAACAAGGTGGATAAACGCATATAGGTTTCATCTATTGACTGAAAACGATAAGAGGCCGTGCGTGGGGCTCGAGTGGCTTAGTGGTAGAGCAGTCGCCCGACAAACGGAAAGTCCCGGGTTTTTGATTCCTGGCTTTACACCGCCGTGCTCCCGTTATTTTTCCACTATTTACATTAAATGGTTGACCAGTCCGCGCGTCTTCGGAAGCACCAAAGATACAGATAGCATAAAGATATTTCACGGTACATTATATTTAACGTAAAATATTTCGTCGGCTTTTTCGACAAATTTTTCACCGCACATTTCTGTAGTTCAAAACCGCCGAGAAATGCGAAATTTATTGAAAATGTTGATTCTAAGCAGGTGTTCGAGAAAAAAAAAAATTCCGACTGCAAAATAATTCAACCTGTTTCATGCATTTGTATGTTAAAACACTTTGTCTTTTGCAGATTATAAGATCGTTGCAAGTGATGAGAAAGTTTTGAATTATGAGTTAATTGAAATCTTATTTGATGGTGCAAAATAGTATGTATGATGAGGAAAAAGGTTTCGCTGGCTCAAACGGGGCTTTGGGAGGGGTAAGGGGGGAGGGGAGGGCGATAATTGTGTCCGAGCAAAAATTTCGCCGAGAATTGATTCGTCGCGTGCTGATCGTGTGCAGTCGGGAAAAAGTGAGTTTAACGAGATTCGCGGGGGAAATGAGTAGGGGAGAAGAGAGGAGGGACCATCGTCGCCTTCCAATAATTTCTCGCTGTCGACCGTCGACAGCAACAGTCGCCGAACAATCGCCGAACGGGGAAGAATAGAGGTTGAACGGGCGGAGGGGGAGGGGGATAAAGAGATCGCCAACTTTATAATGCGATTTGATATCCCGGAAATCCCAGCTACGAATCGCTACGTGACACGATTTCGTTAGAGTCTGAGCGGGAGCGAGAGACTTCTTGCCGGGGCATTCCTGCCGTTTCGTACGACGATCGGGGCGAATCTTCGAGAACCACCCTCGGCGTCCCGCGGTGCACCGCGGATACAGACGTCTCGGGGGGATCGTGATACCTGAAGACGGATCTCTTGATTCCATTCCGTTCGCGACGAGCCAAGTCAACAACGTCGGTCGCGTCTCGCCGTTTTCGCGCGGGTCCTGGAAGGAATTAATATCCCCTCCCCCTCGCCCCGTACCAGCAGCTGCATTCCAGCAATATGCGCGAGAAAATTTCGATCCTATTACTAATTCTTAATGAGAAATGTGACCGGCCTTAACCCGACCGATTTTCTCGTTAAATTCGATTAATAGTTCCGAGTAAAAATCTTGTCTCGGTCGCCTATATTGATCAGAGACTACGCATACGTGACATCGAAGTGTTCGCCAGATATTTATCCACCTTAGCTAATCTCACGTATCTAGATGATTTTTGCCATGAGTGCAAAATCATTTTTTCGAGTGCACTTGTCGCCATCTCGCCAGGATATTTACGATACGTACGGGCCACTGAGTTTCGACGAAAAAATCACGCGCGTCAAATCTCAAAGCGCGGCGGGCAGGGGCGAAGCGTAGAGACGACGAGGAGAGAACGCGAAACAACGTACGTTTGTCTCGAAATGAAATTGCCGAGGTGTACTTTACCATGCGCGAAGCGAGAATTCGACGCTCTTCTTTTGTTTTATCGCCCCTCCCCCCCCTCCCCTTTCGTATTTTATTGGAATAGTATATTGTGTCCTTTACGATTGCGTGCGCTTCTGGCTGCGAGCGCAGCGCGCGTCCAGCGGTGCTTTCGCCCTCCCCCCCCCCTCCTCCCTTCCCCTCCGTCGCTGGGGGTGCGCTATTTTCGTTAGAGAAATATTTCCGATGCAGGAATCTCGAAGATAAACTCGCGTGCGCGCGAGCACGCGAGTCTCGATCAGCGTCTACCGCAGCACTTCGGTCTCGGGGCCTCGCCTCTCCCATTTCTCTTCCTTTTACGAAACGAACGGCAAGATAAAAAAAGCAAAGAGAGAATCTGCCTCGGTAAGCAAAGGCGGCGCCTCGATGGACAAGATAGCGGAGGCAAACGCCGCGATCGCGGTCGACGACGATCGTTCGTCGGCGAGGTTTTTTTTTTCTGTGCACGTGTGAAAATTGTGCCCGTAGAATCGCACCGTCGCGCGATCGGGGATTTCTCTCTCTCTCTCTTTCTTTCTCTTTTTTCTTCACGAGCGCGCCGCAATACCCGAGAGAGTATGCTTTCCCGCCACGCGGCTCGCTCATCTCCGCGACGACGTGCGACTCTCGTGTATAGAAAATTTCTTGGGATCTGATCAGGATCGAATTCGATTTCCCAAATTGCGGATCCCCGATTAGAAGTGTGCGTGCTTTAAACGTGGGATTCTAAGCGGGAAATAAAAACAGATTCTATTTGGTCGTGTCGAGGTTTTCTCAAAGATGCTTTCCGGTTTCTGTTTAAACCTTACTCATGAGGACATAAGGCAAAGAATATAGTATATATAGTGATAATGACCAGGTTTACACGAGTCAGTATAATACCTTTATTTTAACTTAACCTAATCTTTAACTTAGATTTATCAGAATTTCTCCATCACATGCATGGTGTCTATAGATGTTTGCATCGCGAATGTAAAAATTACTGTGCGAAAAAATAATGACAAGATTTCATACATTACTTTTCCTTTGTTACAATTACCTAATAATAATTATCAAATGTTTAATAACAGATGTTAAATGTTTGGTAACAATTACTATGTGATTTGCATTGATTCAACTCTGAATAAAAGTCGTTCGTACTGCGTTGCCAATTAAATACTTGGTAATTAATATCAAATTTCATGACAGTTACTAAATATTCCGTCGAAATTTCTAACTAAATACATTTAGTCAATATTACCAGTCTTTATTTTCTCAGTGTGATTACTCACAGCGTGGCTCAATTTCAAAGTCCGTTTCGCGCATCCTCATCGATGCCGAACGATACTTTTTCCGCGCTGAACAAGCGTTATCTCCGAAACCGGAACTGTCGCCGTAAAGACGGTAAACTGATTTTTTATGCAAATTGAATGCGCGGTCGAGCGTGTACGAAAAGTGTACATGACCGCGAAAGTATCCCGGAATACGTCCGATGGTGCGCGGCTCCTCCGGGAAATCGACGCGTATCGAGGCAAGTATACCCCAAGAGCATACCGAGAGAAGCTGACGCATTTCTAGGTGGAACGAACCGAGTTTAGTCTCGAGGGTGGCCGATATGTAAGTACTTTACGTCCCGGTCGAGTGCTCGTAACACGATGCTATCGGGGACAACGTCGATGAATCGCGCGCGCGAAACGGTTCATGCGGATGTGAACTCAACCTCACCTGCGAGGAGGTGTCGCATGATTTACCGAGCGAGATATGTTCGCGTATCCCGCGAATATTTCCCATCTTCCAATGATCTCCGAATGCGCCGATGGATGCTTTATGGACGGCCGTAAATACGAAATGACTCGGTCCTTTGAAATGCTGTCACAGGTTAGAAAGAGAGCCAAACGTCGGTTGCGTCATTGCATCTACACTGAAAAAAGGAATATTCTTATTTTGAGAAGACTCGTATTCTCAACATGTACATGTTGAAATCAGATTATACAATGTTGAATGGATGAAACTTGGTTACGCGAAAAAAATTCCATATGGTTCCACTGAAAATATAGTATTCTCGTTATTCGAGAATAATTTTCTTGAATTGAGAGTAAAAGATATTGGACCGAAAAGACCGATATCTTCGTACCAAGAATTACAATTTCTTTAACTTGAAATTAAATTATTTCTATTTGAATATATCTTATTCTTGAAGAGAAAGCAGTTTATAATATTAAATTGAATTACTGGAAGCTTTTGTAATAATAATTCCTTTGTCTCGTTTCTGAATCGAGACGATAAGAAGACGAAGAAGAGTATATCGAAATAAAAGCCTGGATAGTTCAGAGGTAAGAGAAGACACCCGGCGAGCAAAAGGTCCTCGAGTTCGAATCCTTCCAGCAGCTTTGGCTCCCGGATTTCCTCCGATTTTTACAAGAGCGTCGGCTTTTATATTCAAGATTGCGCATTTTTTGTGCCCAATAACTGCAGGCAAAGCGTTACATCTCGATCAGCATCCCAACAGTTTCATTCGTTAATTACCGGGCAGAAGTTAATATATAACTGTTCATTGACTGTTTGAAAACTGCGCGAAATCAGGGATCTGGCCATCTAAATATTTGCGGCGAGGTAAAGTCTCGCGAAGAACGCGCGTCAATGAGCTGAACGGAATATACCCGCTCGCCACGGGAAAAAAAAGTATCGGGTCGAGTTCAATCTCAAGCTCGACAAAATCTCTTGTTTTGCGTTGCATTTTGGCAAGCTTCGCAGTTAAAGGCGGTGTCATTCCAACGGGCGGTTTCACCAGTCGGATAGTTCTCTCGTTATCAAGGCGAGAGCGCGAAACTAGACAGCCGTGCGATTCCCATGCGGACAATCGTATCCTTATCGAGACAACCCTTCCTTCCTTCGCTCTTCCCTTTCCTTCCTTCCCCCTTTCTCTTTCGTCTTCTCATCCTCACTTCACGGTCTCTAAACATTGGCTAACAGTATTATCTCTTCCCCCCCCCCCCCCCCANTAACGAATGTTAAGGTGAATTTAACAAAAAAAGAAGACACCTGTAGAATTACTTGGAAATATCTGTCGATCGTCTAAAACGCTGATTACTGTGCTGATTTCCGTCGATTGCACAAAAGTAACACACGGAGAAAACTACCTCGATTATGGCGACCGACAATATTCAGTTAATTGAGTTTCGATTACAGTAAACATGTAGTCTTTTTGCACTAACTGAAGGGCTCTGCTTACATCGACAAATGCTTTCGGTTCGAGAAACCGAAATTTTCCCTTCCAAATGCGTTAAACTACTCGGTTCAACCTAAACCGAGAATGCGAAGTGACATGTGTTACCGTTGGATATGAGAAAATATCATTTTAGATAAACGGAAGAAATTAAAATACAAAGGAAAAAGAGAAAAAGAAATCTCAAAGAGGAATCTCAAAGTATACATATAAAAAGCATTAACTTTAGTTTCAAATATCTCTTTATTTTAATTTCAAATATCTCAGCTTTCGAACGGTTACGGGAACCGAGATCAGTTTGGGACACCCTGTACACTTGCAGTGCAAGTTTCATTGAATTCTTATCAAATTTATTTCACTTTATAACCTCCTTTAAAGCGGAGTAACTTTTGATCCCTCTGAATTACTGTCAAACTTTCGGTGTCACTTTTAAATGTAAATCAGTTTGTCATTTATTTCATAACTTATTACTTTGAATCACGGACAATACATCCTTGAATTAAAACCGAAACATTTGTCCTTATTACGCTATTACTTCCCCAATAAATTTGAATGTTTTAGATTCGAAGTAAAATTATTCGCAATATGTAACCTCCATTGACTCTTATCGGCTTAATTATACGTAAAAGTTTGTATAAATCTGTATAAAAAAGAAATAACGCTTCTCTTACGAAGAAATATCATGGCGCGGCTGATAACGTTATAAAATCTTAATCAGCGATTCTTGAATAGAAATCTTTTCATACGATCGCATGGGAAAAGCGAGCCAATAAGAACCTGCGAGATATGCGCGATAATTTCACACCAAAACTACAAAAGCGGCCCAACAATGACCGGCTTGTAATTTTTTCTTATAAAAGTTACCCCACTTCCTAATGATGCATTCCCTGAGGTTTCCCGTAATTTTTGCATAGCAACGTGTAAACGAATAAACATATTTCCCTTCGCGTTACGTAATTTTTTCTCAAAAATCTCACTTAAATAAACCGCTCCGGTAGAGGAAGGAAGGTACACGTTAACCGTCGGTGGTTTTAATTGTTAAACTACCAGCGGGGAGATGTTTTCATCTGATTCCACTCGACCGTCCTACGAGGATGATCCAAGTTGACCGAAAACACAGTGGCTTAATTGGACCGGCCTGATTACTCTTTCCCACTAACTCCCTCTCTCTCTTTCTCTCTATTATCTTTGATCCGTCTGTTTCTATTACCCTCACTCGAGAAGACGACGTTTCGTCACCGCAACGCCACGTGCTATACAGTTCTCACACGACGCTATCCGCACAGGCGCTTAAATATTTGTCCATCCGTTATTGCGTCTCTCTCTCTCTCTCTCCATCTATGTTGGATGCATCATCACCGGTAGGATTTCGTTTCCGTCGGCGCGCACGTAAGCGGTTTACACAGAAAGCGCAGTTCGAGCCACCGTCAAAACGAAAGCGGGCGTCGCAGCGCGCGACACTGCGCGACGCGATTTGCGACGCACGACGTCGGACAAAGTGCTTCCGAGTTTACCGCGTCGTGTTTATCCGCCTCTCGCTATCGCACCACGTTGCCGTATCACGCTGCCTTTCGGTGAATACGCAAACGACGCGCTGGAACCCTCTCTCGCGCCTGTAATTCGTCTCTTTTCGACAGAGCCGCGCGCGCTTTGCCACCTCTCTCTCAAATTCGCGTTCTATCGTTCCTCCCTTCTCCCACTCTACTGTGAAGATCGATTTGTTCGACTGCTGAACATCGCCCGATGAACTTCTCGGTTCGGAATGTGCGTGTTTGCTTTACTCTTCTCCCTCTCCGTTGCCCTCGCCTTGTGTCAAGCGATACGCCGCTGTTCGCTTATAGCGTAACACGCTGTCGATAGCGCGACTGTGCCGAGACACACAGTATGAGACAGAAAGAGAGAGAGAGAGAGAGACAGAGAGAGCAGAGTGCAATATATGAGGCAAACACCCACCGCACGTCAAACACGATACAATTGAGCTTACTTTCGCTCCAATTCCCCGCACGCGCGCACTGTGCAGTTCGGGCACTCGACGGATATCTAGGCAGTTTTTGCCGTTATCTAGATAAAATTATCTAAACAATCATCCAGGTGAATAAATAGATCATCTTTATCTTTAGCTAGATGGTAGAAATAGAAAATATATTCATCTTCATCTTAGATAAAGAAAAACATGTTATCTCATCTGAAAATGATCTGAAATGATGTTAAGAACCATATTCTGAACTCACTTTTCGATCAAATGAATGAAATAATGCGGACCTATGCGTTAAGTCTGGTATCAGACTAGGGATTTGAGATTAGATTTCAACGAATCAACAAATTTCGGTTCTGTTTCCTTTGGTCTGTTCTTTTCACTGCTAAACTGATGCAATAAGTTAGAGCGAGACAAAATATGCTTGTCTCGCTTGGCGGACTCTTTTCGGATTTTAATCAGATCAAACGAGCCAACTTTTTGCAAAGATCTGTCCCAATTCATTCTCATTAAAAATTCCATTTATCTCTCTCATTGTCATAAATACAAGTTGGGAAGGGCACTCATCTACGAGAGAAGACAACGATATCGAGGAACTTACTTCCGGTCGCGAGCGTCCGGGAATTTTGCAAAGCTAAGTCGGGGAATCAATGGCGAAATATTAATATTTTCAACCCACCCTCCGATTCCATCGGCCGAAATTTTGACACTACTCCGACGCTCTTAAGGATAGTTCGCGCCTACCAAGACGGCCTATAGATTAATAAAAACCTATTTTGACGATACTGATACCTTTTTAACTTCTCATTTGAACCTTCAATTCTACCGATCGAATTTTTCACGCCTACCTTCATCATCCTGTTTTAGCGCTAAAACAGCGGAAACGAAAATTTAAGGTATCATCAGGATCTCAAAGTAGGAGTTATATTATACTATTAGAATTGAAATCGAACTTACTTTACCATCTTAGCCGCTACTATTTGTAGAAATTGAAGGTTTAACGTAGGGCCGAAATTTCGACCCGGGTATACGCCCGCTGCTGGTAACCGTAAACGCGGCCGGCACGCATCGTCATGCGATCCCGCACGCGCCGGTAATATTCGACCGCCGTAAATATCGCGACGCCTGCGTTTCGTCGCGTTCTCCACGGGCCATAATAGCGCTCCCATTCCGCCTCTCCCTCCCCCTTTATCCTGCCGTCGCGCCGTACGTAAGTCGTCGATGAGAGCGGGCATTAGATAAATACCGATGCGCGAACATTCGCGGGGTGTGAGACGGGCGGGCGGGAGAAACGCGTTAGCCGGCTTTAAAAGGGAATAAAAATATTTATCGAGCAAACTCTTCGGCGGACCTCCGCCGTATCGCTGGCGGGAGAAGAAAGAGGACGATGGGAAATGGCCCCGAACAAGACCGGTAGAATGAGAGGAAAGGATATATATGTGTGTAGGGGAAAAAGAGGTGAAGAGGAAGAGAGACGGCGGAACGGACAACCGAATGAATTTTGAGTGGAGTATTACTCCGCGTATTAGGACCTCCTCCCCCTCCCCTTCTCTCTCTCTCTCTCTCTCTCTTTTCCTCTATCTTCTATCGAGGATCCGGACGGAGGTGGTGGAAGGTCGGTACGTATTATTGGAAAACGGTAAATATTTCTCTCGGCATATACGAGCGAACGGATATAAAAGGGAGATGCGAGAGAACGGGCCAGCTGCGGAGGGGAAGGGGGATGAAGTCGAGTGCCGGTGGAATCTTGTTCCACGCTGCGATTACCGCGCGCGCGCATCTCCGAGGAAATCGTCGGCGCGAACGGCGGGGAGGGGGGGATGAAGAAGACGATGGTGAAGAAGGAGGAATAGAAGAGAGGACTTCTTCGGAGGCCTCGTTTCTCCACGTTGAAATTAAAATCGAACGATCATGCGCCACGAGAATAGCGCGCCTTGCGCGCAATCTTATTAATTAATTTCTATCGTGTATGTTTTCTTTCTTCTCCCCTCCCTTCTTTTAGCTCTCTCTATCTCTCTCTCTTTCTATCACTTCGCCAACCCCTCTTTGCTTACATGCGCTTTCCTCCTCGCTGTATATATCCCTTGTCTCTCATACCTCGGGGAATATCACGAGTGTGCGCTGCAATCAACCCCCGATAATTTTCATACATTGTCCGCCGAACGGCTCGATTAGCGTTCGATTGTCGTTTTCTGGCCGCGACTGAGGGAGACGGAAGAAAAACCGAGTCGTAGTAAGTGAGGGAAAAAGACCGTATGGTTTCTGCGTAATGCGGCGGACTTATCGTTTCCGTGGGGTAAAAACGGCGGCAATTGTTCGGGAGAGAGCGAGCTCGAGTTCTGTATGCACAGTGACGTGCATCAACATTCTGCTCGTCCGTATTTGAGAGAGAAAACCTCGCATGACACGCGAATCATCGATTCCTCTTATCCTCCCGCGACATGAGGTAATAGAATCGTTCTATGTTGTAAAAAAACTGGCTAATGGGAAAATGAAAAGAAGAAACGTCCAAGTATACGCGCTCCCTCATTTAAATACATTTTGTTGGAAAAATTTACATTGAGCGTACGTCCTGTTTTAACTTAGACACCGAAATATCTCGAAAACAATGCATTTTGGAGAACAATGTTTCAGATAAAAGTTGTGGGGTTTGAAGGGGGCTGTCAGATGAGCTGTTTAAATTTTGGATTCGGGTTCTCAATTTGGACTCAATAAGGTCCAGGTTGATTTTTCGACAGAAACACCTATGTTTTATCGCAGATTTGTATTCTATGGGGAAAGTGAGGAAATCTTGCTTCTAGTACTTTTTCGCTAAACCTCTTCCAACAGGCACAAAATAGCACAAACGACGCAAAAACGTTCTAGACGGCCTGCTGAGGTTATAACTGCAGGAACTAAAAAGTCCAAATATGGTGATGGAGGACAGAAGATTGAAAGAGTGTAAGATTGCTAAGATACTAGGCATCTTAAATGACCGGGTTCACCATATTATCACCAGCGAACATTTACATATGAGAAAACTATCCGCAAAATGGATGCCGTGTTTGCTCACAATTGATCACCACCGTGAACGAGTAAACTTTTGCAAAGCACGGTTTGGGGCTGTTTCAACGTAATCCAAAGGAATTTTGCACCGTTTCATAACAGTTGGTGAAACTTGGATATATCGTTACTAATCTGAAGCCAAGGAACAATCGAAACAATGAGTTGCAGTAGGAGAATCCGCTCCAAAGAAGGCGAAAACCGTTCCATCAGCAGGAAAGTCCATTGTTTTCTGGGATGTTCGTGGCGTAATCTTTATTGACTTTTAGAAGAAGAGTAAAACGATAACTGGGCATATTATGCATCTTCGCTGAATCGTTTAAATAAGGAAGTAAAGAAGAAACGACCACATTTGGCAAAAAAGAACATTTTTTTTCACCAAGACAACGAACCAGTTGTTCTGCAAATGCAATGGCAAAATTGTTCGAATTACCCTAGGAAGTCCTTTCGCATCCTACCTACTCACCGGATTCAGCATTTTATTATCTGTTTCCTAATATGAAAAAAATGACTTGCGGGAAACAGATTTACATCAAATGACGAGATTATTGCCGAAATAACTGCCTATTTTGAAGACTTGGATAAATTATCCTGTATATATGGCATCACAAAACTTGAACATCGTTGGACTAAGTGTACAGACTTGAAAGAAGATTGTGTTGAAAAATAAAAAAAGATTTTTCTCGGAAAGTTGAGTTTTCCTTATTTTTGCACTTAGCGAACAGCCCTCGTATAATGCATATCACACACACACACACACACACACACACACACACACACACACACACACACACACACACCCATGTATATATATCTTAAAATATAGCTGCCTTCAATTTATATGCGAATTCCACGAGAAGGTCCTCTTTATGAAACAATTTTATGTAACATTCTCTTATAGTGATTTTAACCGTCCAGAAATTTACCTCGCTTCTTCCTTTTAATTTGTTCGCAACTCGAAATAAATGTTCCTTCACGTACGATCGTTATATTTCTCACTTTCCATAGCGATCGTAAAACTTCAATACCGATTTGATTCATTCTCCGAATCTATTCGCTTGACTGGACTTCGCTTACTGCTCCTGTTTTTACGGACTCCTCGTTTAACCATCGCTTTTCGTCGACAGAATTACAAAATCGCACAGTTTGCTATGCAAACATTTTCATAGTTCTTTTTTTCTTTTTTTTTCACGTCATTGAGTGTGTACTCTATCGACGATCGTTTGTACATATTTGTGTTGCGCACAATTTTGGCGCAAATAAATAAACGATCGAACAGTGGCCGTGAGGATATCGAGCGCTTTCCCGATGTGTCCGATACGTTATATGTTTCCGTAAGTATATCCGTTAATAAGTCAACAGAACCGATGCGTTGTTATGCCCCTTTTATGATTTGTGAAAGGATGAAAAAGATGGAAGTTGAATAATCAATATTATTCCCGCGAGAATGTTTCATGCGCAAATTTAACGGGAATTCGAAAATGTACCTTTTAATGGTATACTCGTGCTCAATAATCGCGACATATGACGTTTCAATTTCTCTCATATTATTTTATAACATCGTATGATATTAATAATTAACGACAAAAAGGTGATAGTTTATATAACATTGAAACAAAAACGAATCTCAATATAAGTTATGCATGGGGATATAGGCAGCGCATAGAAAATAAAAGTAAACTTCAGATTACATTGAGGAAAGGAATGTTTAATTATTTATAATTGTAATGGCGTAAGTGAAAGAATTATAGCTAGGAGAACCATTTTTATGGTAAATGTTACTATAGTGTCAATGATATAATAATTGTCTTTCATGTATATTCTTAAATCTTTAAAACACGACCAAAAAAAATGACAAATAAATTTCTTTAGCATCAAATTAGTATTTATTACATTTAGCACTGCAAATATGTCAATTTAATTAATATTACTTGCTACTATTACGAATAAAATTTTATTCGAAATAATTAATATCGTATATTGGCAGAAAATGTGTTAGTGCCAATTCAGTAACATTTTCAATTTGTGAAGA
Organism: Dinoponera quadriceps; assembly: GCF_001313825.1. Taxonomy (NCBI): domain Eukaryota; kingdom Metazoa; phylum Arthropoda; class Insecta; order Hymenoptera; family Formicidae; genus Dinoponera; species Dinoponera quadriceps. Next base: position 912,977 of record NW_014555716.1, read on the forward strand.
AATAAATGTAAAATGTATGTAAAAAGAAAAAAATATGTAAAAATTATTAGAATTAACATTTCATTTTTTACTATATAAGAATATAGGCAACATACAGAAAGTAAAAAACAGAACTTTAGCTTATATAAAAGAGTGTCCAGTCGAGTTCAATAGAAAAAGAACACACATATTTTCACGTGGGAAAAAGTGACAGTGCAATGAAAGTATTCGGTCAGCGGCGTATTCGTATCTCACATATGCACGCATGCACACACATACAAACACACACACGTACGATGATTTCTGACATTGTCCAGGTTATAAAATTTCTACAAAGTGAATTTCGACGAAAATATCGTCAAATTCGAGCCCGTACTGCTGCTAGGCAGACGTGCGACGAGAAATCGACGAACGGAGTTGCGACACATTTTTATTTGGCCAGCGGACCAGTTTTATGTGACTTAGCTTAAAGGCGGACTTTGAGAGCAGCAGCCTGATTGGCAGATGCTAGGAAAATACGAGTTTTCCACGAGCGTGAGCGCGCGTATGTCAGACCATCGTTGCGATTTGAAATATCTTCTCGCAGGTGCGACCGACATCGTACACTCCGCTATTCGGCTATTTTACTCGCAAATGATCGGAAAATCGTCGTGTGAATTTCAAAAGAGTTTACTTCGAGAATTCGTCTCTCTTTCTCTCTCTCTCTCTCTCTCTTCTCATCCCTTCTCTCTCTCTCCTTGCCCTTTTCTTTCCGTCTAATACGCGAATCCATCGGGAAGAATTTTCTTTCTGTGACGAGCGTGTATGTTTTCGAAAAATATTTAATCAAGTTGGTTGCGTTCGCCTGACATTTTTACATAGTAACGTAGCGCGTTACTTTATTTTGATTGAAAACTTCGAAAATTCTCGGGTTAAAAATTAAGTTACTTTAGAAGAAACCCGTATAGGAAATTTTTTGGGATCTGATTGGAATCCATTCCGATTCCCCAAACAAATGACGGATTCTGATTGGGAAATCTATGAAGATTCGGATCAGAGGTGTAACGTTTCAAAAGTGAGTTTCTAAGTGGGAACTCGAGGCAGACTCCATTTTCTTTATTTAACGTTTCTCAAAAGTGTGATTTTGAAAGGAAAATCCAGGCAGATTCCGTTTTCTCTGTACAATGTTTATCCAAAGTTTGCTTTCTTTAGGTTTCTAATTTATATTCATATTTAACAAAATATATAAAATTTTGCAAATATAAATACTAATAAAGCGTACATACTCGAGTTGTTTCAATTATTTTTATCAACTGCTTTTTGAAATAATTTACAAATGTCTCTAATATATATAACAATATGCATTATATTTTTATTTTGAACATGAGACTCTACGATTAAATTAAACGTTTAATTACATATTTTTTTCATCGGGCAGACAAAATGGGATCTATGTTTTCTAAATAGAGAATCTCAAATGGGATCTAATTGAGATTTATTCCGATTAATCAGCTAATTAAAGTTACGATATTAAATGGGAAATCCAGACAGATTTCATTTGTTTTGCCCAATGTTTTCCTAAAGTTTCCTTATAATTGGGGTAAGAATGGGATTTCTGATTGGTATCGCAATACCTTACACTTATTTGGGATAAGTTCGCATAATCTGATCAGAATCTATGCTATATTTGAGAACGTTTGGGAAACTACACGGGAGGTTCCGCGTGTCAAATTAATTTTGCAACTGCTTATCGATTGTTCGAACAAAAGAAAAGTGTTCGTCCAATTTTACAAGTGCGCCGAACCGGTCACACAAATGTCATTTCGTAGATACACCTTTTCATTTGAAAGCGTAACGCAAAAGATCTTGACACGTGTTTTCTCGCTTCCTCGACGTTATTAAACAAGGCCAGTCACAGCGACTACTCCGGAATCTTAAAACCAAAGGAAGATCAAATTGAGACCAACAACATCAGTGGAACTTTTCTCTCTCTCTCTCTCTCTCTGTACGTATAAAGACACATCATGATCGCCAGATTCGAGGTTGCGAGGCGCACCACCATGACACTTACCTCATTCGCGTCCACGTAACCTGACGTCGTGCCGCGCTTGTCGTCGAATACCGTCCAAATATTTATTCTCACTACAGGGAGCTATTTTCCCTTCTCTCTCCGCGCTCGATAATCAGCCGACGTAGCCGTACTATCGATTATCCCGATGGACGTTAACGAGCTCGATCGCTCTTTCGTTAGCGTACACGCTCGCATTCGTAGATATCCTTTTGCCGCCCCCCCCCCCTTCATCCTCACCCCATCGCAATCCTCCCTCCCACCCTATCTCTCCCTCACACATGCACACTCCCTTTCTCTTTCTTTCTCTCCCGCCGACGTTGCGTAAATCTTACGGCTCCCTGCCCCAAGGACCCCGGGAGTAACACCTCTTGCTCGTAGGTCGAAGCGCCGGCCATAAATTTTTGAGAGTTCGAAGCGATCCTGCCCACCCGGGACGCGCGATCGCGCCTCTCCGGAGCTAGAGAGACTCTCCTTCTCTCCAATGTCTCTCTTATCCTCTCTTTCCCTTCCCAACCCCTCTCTCCCTCTCTCTCTCTCTCGTCCCTTTCGTCCTGTTCCTCCTTTCTCGTTCCTGCGTCTCCAACTCCACACCGAAGGAACGTAGAGACACGCGCCCAGTCTGGACCCACGCCCACGCTCGCATACCTTTAACTCCCTCCCCCCCTCTCTCACTCTCTCTCCCTTTCTCTCTTTCCCTCTGGTCCTTCTCCTTCCACCCTGCATTCCGATTTCTCTTCCTCCGCGTCCTCCTCCTCCGCTTCGCGCGCTGCGTAGTCGATCCTTCCTTCCTCCGCCACCCCTCACGGCGGCGGCGTTCATCTTCCCTCGCTTCGCCTCTCTTCCATTATTTCTCAGTTTTGCTACGGTTCGTTCACCGTTCGAGGCACCGCTCTGAATATTCGTGACGACGACCGACGAATATCCCCAGTCGTATATTTCTTCCTTTCGCGCGCGTTGCGCCCAATTTCGCCGCCGCCGCCCTTCGCCGATCTCGTCGATCTCCCCGGGGAGCCCCGGCTATGATCTTTCGAATTCCAGCAGCCGACGGTATATCCTTGTGTCATAATGAAGTACGTCAGGGACCATCGCATCCTCATCGTCGCGGATATCGCCGGAGAGAGTCGAGAGAGCCCTCTCGCGTGTTTCCATCGCTCTCAGCTCCCGCTTTCCGCTTTCCTTCCACGTGTCCTTCTCGCGTCTACTCGAGACTCTCAGGGAGCCGACGCTAATTACAATCGGGACCAGAGATACCACACGTATCCTGCCGACAGGTACATTGTTAACTATCGCGTAGTACCTCCAAATTCGGGGTACTAATTTCTAAATGGAAACGACAGTTCGAGTTACTCGCTGGTGGCAGATACTTTTCCCGGTGCATCAGCACGAGCTGCGGGATACACAAGGTAAAGAAAGAAGAAAACGAAAGCAATTGGAAGTATCATCCTTACGAGCTCACAGTGCTTCTGTTCAGAAGGTACAAGGCTTCCGGTGTGTACATCGTATACATAGGTATGAGGTGCTTGCACGTTTAGCTAAGGTGCCTCAAATGTGAAAACGGAAGATGTCACAGAGTATAATTGCCTGACAAGAGCGGAAAACTCGAGCCCAGCTGAGTCCGCTTCGCTCCGAAGTTCTTCACCTCGTATGATATTAAAAGTGGACCTCTGCAGGGTACAAACGAACGTCCCGGCGAACGTTTCAACTTTCTTTCCAGTATTTCCGCAATACTGGAAATCGATGAATATACCTCCAATTATTCCGTACCGCGTCGTAATGTATCTTCTCCCATGAAGACCTGATTTCGAGGTATTAATGTTCCTCGTAATTACATAGGGTTTATATTTCAACGTGCACCTTCAACTTTTGGCGATACATGATTAACAGTGTAGCTTCGCTGCGTCGCACGATACGTCGTAGGTCACCGGCATATAATCGAAGCCGTAACGAGGCGGCGCGGGTATTATATTTACCCGCTTTTCCTTTGTTCCCCCTTCCCCTTCCCCCGCCCCGTCCTTCTCGGTCTGTCCCTCTTCGTTCTTTTCTGTCTGTGTGTCTTACCCCTCTGTTGCTCGTTTTATCTTTAACCCAGAGGGGAACATACCGTCGGAAAGCGTTGTCGGTGGGGAAGGGGTCGGGGAGAGAGAGAGAGAAGGAGAAGAAGAAGAAGAGAAAGAGAAAACGATGAAGGAGAGAGGAGAGGAAGGGAAGAGAAAAGGAGGAAGAAAGACATCTTTCGTGCGCGCCAGGCACGTAACACCTTCATCTGCCCGGAGTCCGACGCGACCAGTCCAAATATTTTACCTGGTAATGCGGGATCGAGGCGCCAGATCAGTAGGGGGGAATGATCGCGCGAGCCTGGGAAAAACGCCCACCCAAGATTCCCGACCCATACGATCATCGATTCGAGAATGTGATGTCAACGTCTTCGGTGCGGAACGTGATGCGCTGATGCCGGGTCTCACCTCTTCTGCGTTTCTCCCCAAGCAACGAAACGCAGACACCTTTATGTTAGCTGGCATTAGACGCATACACGGAAAAAAAGAAATATTCTTATTTCGAGAAGATCTGTATTCTCAGCATGTACACGTTGAAGATAAGATTGTATAGCGTTGGATAGATAATACTTGCTTACACGAAGAAATTCCATATAGTTTCGCGAAAGATATAATATTTCCGTTAATCAAAAATCATTTTGCTGAATTGAAAGTGAAGAATATTGGACAGAAAAGAACAACGAGGACAGAAGATATCTTTGCACCAAGAAGTATAATTTCTTTAACTTGACATTATATTATCTTTATTCGAATATATCTTATTTTCGAAAAGGAAACAATTTATAATATTAAATTGAATTATTAGAAATTCTTATAATAACAATTTCTTTGTCTTATTTCAAAATTGAGGCAATAGGAGGACGAAAAAGAGTTTATTGAAGCGGATGCCTGGATAGCTCAATAGTAAGAGCAGACACTCGCAAGTAAAAGGTCCTAAGTTCTCGAATCCTTCCAGCAAATCCGGCTTCCGAATTTTTCTCCGATCCTTATAAGAGCCAGATTTTCTATTTAAAATCATCTTCACAGTACTATACGGGTGGCTTCATTGGCTACAGTGTATCTGAAGATGACCTAGCCTAAGTCGGTTTTAAATGTAAGATTTGATTGGTATTTTGAAGTGAAAAAGTTCATATTGTTGGAAGAAGACTACATTTGATTCAAATACAGAGCTATTCAAAATAAAACATTCATCTTTTTGATAATTTTAAATGTTACAACGAGATTTATTATCTTCAGAATAATCATATTGTGATATGTAGTGGATCGTGGAGCGACACGCAAATCTGTTTTTGACATTTTTCATCAACGCGAAAAGTTTCGTGGAAGTCTACTTTCCCTATTTTGTGACTTCGATCATCCGGATATTGAAAATTTCATCGATGGAGCGATATGTTCCCGTTCCCGAGGAACTTATGCTTTATTAAGCGCGAATGAGCTGCGGAAGAAAGTTCTACAACGTCCCGAACTTTTAATAAAGAGACCTGATTATATAAAAATTTTTACAAACTTTCTCATTTATAGCATATTCCGATTAGAATACTCAAAGTTGTCATACTAGGAAAATATAGTTTGATTTTTCTTAAAATAAGTCGAGTCTGGTACTTAGGTAGCCCTAAAAGTGCACTATAAAACGACACAGGTGAATCAATTAAAATGATTTCATGCGTAAAATATTCAAGTATTTTGATTCAAGTATTTTTATGCGCACATTATACATGTTTGTTACGTTATGTTACATTATATATATCCTTTAGAATATACCGAGACTCGAGGGGTTACACGTTCGTGAATAAAGAAAGAGAAATGGAGGAAACTCAGAGAGCGATCACACGTGGAAAGAATCTCTGCGGACGTTCTCACAAATTTAACAGCGCGTTATACCACATGTCGCGCTTATGTTCCCGCGCTACAAATGCGCTATTTACTATCCGGATATTTACCGGAAATTTGCGGATAAGCTAAAACGCTCGCACGAGAATGCGCCTCTCCCCTTCCCTGTCGCCATCCTGCAATCCACGAATCATCAATTTCGCGTAAAGCGCGCATATCACGCGCGCGAGATTTACGAGCGCAAACGTGACACGGAAAGGGAAAGGGATGGGGGAGGGGGGAGAGCGGGTAACTACTGTTTCCAGAAGGAAATCGGTATTTCGACGCGAAACCAAAGATTTCATGCTTCGTTGCGCCGTCGAATACCGCGTCTGCCCGCGATTCCGGCAGATATACGGGCGATCGTGAGATCGTTCGCACTAAGGTGAACGAAGTCAAAAGCAATCGGTAAACGACGAAACTTTGCCGAGAACGCGTCTCTTCGAGAACTTTCGCCCGTTTAGTAATCTCGCCGTCGACGTCCCGCGGGAAAGCTTCTACTCCTTCTCTCACTTTCGCGCTCTCTTCCCACCGTGTCCCCGTATTTCTTTTCGGTTTGCCGGTCGGGAAGGACCAAATTTAATTTAGGAGTTCATTTGCATCACACGGACGGTAATCTCCGTCGCTATTCCGGACGACGGTCTGCCCTCCCGTTCCATCGTTCGACGTACCTCGTCAGCAAATCGCCGTCCGTGATTGCGATTGTGTGTATGCGCGACTTTTATGTTTCGGTGAACGATCCGGTTATTAATTCGTTCGCTTTTTAATGTGATACAATGATTTAGGATGAAAGAGACCCGAACGAGCATACGAAGCACCCGTGTAGAAAACTTTTTGGGATCTGATGGGAATTTGTTCCGATTCCCCAAACAAACGATTCATAGATTCCGATTGGGAAATCTATGAAGATTCGGATCAGAGGTGTGATATTTCGAAAGTGAGATTCTAAGTGGGAACTCCAGATAGATTCCACTTTCTTTGTCTGACGTTTGCGATTCTAAAAGGCAAACCCAGGCAGATTCCATTTTCTCCGTACAACGTTTACCCAAAGTTTTTCTTTTTTTTTTATTTATATTCATGCCGAACAAGAACAGGTTATAAGACCGTTGCGAGCGATGAGAAAGTGTTTAAATATATTACGAGTTAATTGGAATCTTATTTGACGGCGCAAAATGTATAGTGCATGTATGATGAGAAAGAGGTTTTGATCGGTCAAACGGGGCTTTGGTCTCACCGGTACGGCGGTGAACCCGCGACAAACGATGACGACGTCTTTCCGAAGTGACCCTGCGTCTTCGACCCCGGCGGGTGGGCGGCGAGCTTCCCGGCTCTCCCGGAAATAAGCGTCTTTCCTCGTGAGTCCCAGCCGGTCGTCTGTTGGACGCGAGGCGACCGGAATCGATTTTGTCGCGAGCGAGCGACACGGAACAAATGCACTTGTCCATGACACTTATATTACTTCGCGTCCTGTGTCCGCCGTCCGTTTAGCCGCGTCTCGCGACACCTGCCATGTACCTTCGGCAGACATTCGTTCTCGTTTCATTAACGTCACACCGAGGCGTAGCACGGAGACGATCGGGAGCGAGAGTCGCATTACGAGTCGAAGATCAGCAGTGTTTGCCGGTATCTAGATAAAATTATCTAAATAATCGTCCAGATGAATAAGTCGATCATCTTTATCTTTATCTAAATGGAAGAAATACAAAATATATTCATGTTCATTTTACATAAAAGAAACGTATTGTCTCGTCTAAAAATTATCTGAAATGATGTTATGGTCCATATTATGAACTGACTTTTCAATAAAATAAATGAAAAGATTTGAAAATTTTCTTTTATGACGCTTCACTATGATAGGCCATTCAAGAGTCGACAGTTGTAACCTCCGGTCAGATCGGCTTTCTTAGTCAGTAGTCTGATATGGGCTTTATAAAAGAAGACTGAAATAATGACTGCGTTGAGGAAACATAGCGATTAGTGAGCAGTTAATAATTATTGACCTTTTTCGTTAGATCCTTAAATTTAGAGATTACGTCGACGAATTACTTAACTTTCGTGCAATTTTATGATCTGTAATTTTTGTCATAAATTTTTCTGAAGTCTTTCATAAAAACAATATCATCTAAAAAATTATCTATTAACTAGCTAGATAAATAGCGCTACTTATCTTGCATCTATATAAATTAAAAGCAAAATCATCTTCATCTCATTTAGGATGAATTTTTCGGATTTTCATGGCATTTTCATTTAGATGAATCTGAAGTCATCTGAGGCAAACACTGTCAGCGCGACATAATCCCGTTTTGTAATTGAATCGCATGCCCGGTCGACGGGCGCCTCGCGTTATTGCATATCGCATATCGTAAATTGATGAACCTCTCGCTTTCATTCGCTGAAATGAAATTTGTCCCAATTTATTTTCACTCCGCTCCGAGCGAGAGAGAGAGAGAGAGAGAGAAAGAGAGCGGCGGGGGGGAGGGCGAGGGGGGAAGAGAGGAGCACTCTGCCGGCGGGCTTAAGTTAGCCGGTTAATTTAACGATGATCCGCGGTGTAATAAAAAATGTAAAAGCCCGTGTTGCGTATGCGCGGGACGAGAAGAATTATTTTCATCGAGCGAGTGTTCATTAAATGATAATAATTGCTGATTAATCAGTTATCGTAACAGCATGCGGGGCATATACGGTAATTTCCGAGTAAAAAATAAACTAGACTATTGCCGGTAACTGGTCGAGAGTTTTGATCACCATCCAATATTTTGTCCGGTATTATGCTGTACACTGAAAATAATATTTATTAAAACCAAACAATTTCCAAATTTCGTTTGTTTCGAGAAAATAATTAATTCGAATACTCCTAACTAAATAATTATTCAATTGAAATTAATATATTTTTTTAATTAAAGGAAATATCTTTTGGTTGCAGAAAATAGTAATAATATAACATTTTTGTTATAATTTCCCACTCAACAACGTAACTGTTACATAACATACGCGTTACATTGCATTTACATCGTTAAGTGGGAAATTATAATATTGGTATTATATTACTGTTAGTTTGAGTACACTGGATATATCACATTCTTACAGAACCAACTATAGAATATTAATAATCGATGTTACTTACCTATCTATCTAACTCGGAGCTCAGCAAAATCTGCACACTTCATCCAATTTTCAGCTCGCTATCATGTTCAAGCATATCGATATCACATTCAATGATGCTATTCCCAGCTGATTCCGACGATTCACAAAATTTGATAACGCCGAATGACAGGGTGCTTCAAGCGGAGTGCGAATGATAAAAGAAAGAAAGACGTTTTGACGATTTTTCACGTAATAGGAGTAAGTATAGACCGGACACATACGGGCTGCGCGCGCGTTACGACATATATATATACCTACACGTACACGTATGTGTGCGTATAAGCATGTATGGACACAATCTTCGGACTTCGAGAAAAGTTTTTCACTTTATACGGGCAGTCAGCCTTGAAATCGCGTCCGATCGAACGGTCCACCGGGACGGATTTTCCGCGGCCAGACACGTTTCCTTTTTTTCCAGGATACGTTTCGTACGTCGCTCACATGCACGCATGCGCACATTCATGCAAACACACACACACACGGCCACGTATATACAACCGCCGCGAAACGATAATAAAGAAAATAGAGGGCGAAGGTAGCCTCCTTATACGTCCGACTAACTGCGGTACCTCGCCTTCGAACCCGAACGCGATATTGGATCCCATCATTTTTCAGGGGGAAGCCGCGTCGTCCTCTCTCTCTCTCTCTCTCTTGCTCTTTCACTCTCCCTCTCACTCTCTCTCTTTCTCTCTATCTCATTTTCTCTCTCTCCGTCCGATTGCAGAATCTGCTTCTCTTTCTCCCTCTCGCGATCCTCTACCATTATTTCTGTTCGCTCAATGGAACACGGACATACGTGTCGTTATAGGTACGAACGACTGACGAGAGCGAGGGTCGCCGAGAGTTTCTACCGGCCGCAAAAGTGAAATACTTTCACTACAATGGCCTTTCGTTTTCCTTTTGTCGCTGGGAATCTGCGAGATAGATTCTGTGATATCGAAAATGCTCCCCTCCCCTCCCGCCCTGGCGTAGCCGGTCGGGCTGTATCGCGAACGATCGTGGTCAGTTCACAAGAGTGACCGAGAATATAGCAAAGAAGTTCTCTGACGTACGAGGAATATCTTCCGAAGCAGTTTTCGCGAAAGATAACAAAATAATGTTGATAAGTGAGTTATATATATATATATATATATATATGAGATTTAGAATATACGAGCATACGTAATTCGCAAACTTTCTTTTAGTAACATATAACTTTGATTTTTTCTTAATCCGTGGTATGTAAATACGCCTATATTATTGACAAGCAATGAACGTACAAATAGAAATCATCATTAAAATGTCACAAACTGGCACGGATTTATGAATATCAATTTATGAACTATTATTGACTTAAAAAGATCAATATATAGACTAAGAACTTAGATTGATACTATTTGTGCTAAATTTTGGAGGACTAAATGTTATAATATTAATATATGATTCTTTAACCTTATAATGTAGAACTCGGCAAAATCTGCATACTTCGCCCGATTTTCAGCTCGTTTCGCCTAGTAAACTATTTTTTAATCTTTCCTCGACTTTGACGAGCATGATTTTAATCACTTCAAATTAAAATCAATCAATTCAATCGCTTGAGATTTAAAAATAGCTACAAAAATATGTCAAATATACGCCTTATATTAATAGTTAATTTCTAAGATATCGGTAAGTATGTCTTCGAACTATCTTCGTTGGCAGCTTATAATTATGATATTTTGGCATGCTCTATGGCTCTTAATTTTATTTGAAACATTTCGCATAAATACGGAGCTGTGTTGGTTAACTTATTAAGGAATGGAATACAGGTGTTATTGTCACAAATTGGAACGCTCTCACTGAATGGAATATTCATCCTAAGCTATTCCTTTTTTCCTCATTCCCTTGAGAACTATCTTTCCGCGGCTTGTGCGATTTTGCGGAGAAGAATGATCTCGCCGGGGAAGAGAATTCCAAGAGAGAGAATCCGGGGTTTCGCTCGTGCGTTGGAAATATCGGCTCGAGAAGTATGCGACGGGGCCCTAATCCATCTAACTTGCTGCTTGGGAGGACGCATTCGCGGCGCGATTGCGCGCGAAATAAATCGCACGGATCCGAGAGGTCAGAGGAGTCATTCCGAGGGATCGATTCGCGCGCGCGCGCCCGTTTCGCCTTCCTCGAGTATGCGTATCTCTTCCTCGGTTAAACCTCTGATGGCCGAGCTGGCCTGCGAATGTAACGAAAGGCGCACGGAGGAGGTCGAGAGAGAGAGAGAGAGGGAGACCGAGCGAGAGCGGAGTGAGACAGTGAGCGGCCGGGACGAGAGGGGGGCGAAGAATGAGGTGGAGGGAGAGATGGCGCACGGCAGTCGCGTGGCTCCCACGGGTCGCCTTGAGCCTCTCGGGCTCTCGAGAGGGAGAGACCGAGAATAGGCGTCATCCAGCCGGCTATCGGAGTTCTCGGGTTCTCTCCTGCGAGGCAAATAGCGCTGGCCGGACCGGATGCGGTTCCGCGGGAACACTCCGACACTCCAAAAAATGGTTTTGCAGTGAAAAATTCGATCTAGATGCGAGAAATTAGCTAAGATGGATAAGTGTCTGGGAAACACTTCAATGTCACACGCGTGTTGTATCTAATCGATATAGGCGACTGAGGCGGACTTTTTTATCCGAACTGTTTGTCTAATCTTTTAGCAAGAAAATCTCTCTGCGGAGCCGGACCCGGATTAAGGCCGGTCGCGTTTCTTATTAAAAATTAGTAACAGGACCTACATTTTCTCGCACATATCGCTAGAACGCTGCTGCTGTAAATTATACGTACCACAGATAATTTTCTAGCAGATACGGAAAACAGTGATACATTTTATCTGTGGCATTTAGAATTCTAGCTGGACCGGCAAAACATTTCCCGGAGTGTCTGTCATAAAATTCCCGAGCTAGCTATTCGTGAGATCGCACGAAAAGCTAATTAAAAATAAAATCGCCGGGAAAATACGGGAGAAGAGGAAGAACGTCCTTCAGGTAATAAAACAGTGTCACATTGTTTATTTTCCTCCTGTCTTTCCTGTTTTCCTATTTTTTTCTGTTGAGTTTAAGTAAGTTCTTACAATGAAAAAAGTACATTTTATTTAGACTTATTTTCTCTTTTCTATCATATTTTCTGCGGTTCTTTTAAATGATTGCATTTTATATATATTTATGCGGTTCATATAAGTGATGTGATCTATGTATTATTATGTCAGAGAGAAGATTTATTATCGCTTTTATGATTAATAATAATAATAATAATAATAACAAATATACATTGATGTATTCTTAATCAACTATAAATTTTTATTTTTAGCCAACAACAATTTTTTTAGGTTAGTCTATCTATTAGTGGCATTTTATTTTGTACATTTATATTTTCGTTAACGTACACGGAAAACAGAGTTTAATTAAATTTACGTGGTAATGAACAAACTAAACGTATGTTGATCGAAAAGGCAGAATTTCTGTTTCTTACGAGCCAAATTTGGTTCTTATAACCAAAATTATACCGTCATTATTTTTTTAACGCAAAGATAAGGGCCGTAGATAGCTGTAACTTGCAGAATATGTTATTGACTTCACCCACATTTCTGCATAGAGTTTGAATAAAAAAACGATGAAACAGCTAAGGCCTTCCCTTGTCAGTCCTCTCTTTCTCTCTCTCTCTCTCTCTCTCTCTCCCATCATGCCACCGAAGTCTCGATGAGATAACGAGACAGTCGATACTACGATGCCGAGGCTAATTGCCAAATTAGCGGAGAAAGCACCGAAAGAATTCCGCCGGCTGGCCGAGAGGAAGGTCGGTCGCTGCGAGAGGTCGGGGCTAATTACTTTATCCCGACGTGCGCCCGGCACGAGAGAGGTTAATAGTCGATTCGATACCGAATCGAATGGACCTCCCTTAACGGAGGGCCTCGTTTAGCCGATTCGTTCTTGGACTCGCGTGAGCCACCTTATTAAATACCACGGCGTTATCGACCATCGACTCCTTCCTCGTTCCGTCCCGCGGCGGCGGAGCGTGCACGCGAGTGCGCCGCGCGGTATCAAGCAGATCTACTCGCCTGTACGCAAAAATCACGAGGACGCTAATGAAATATTCGCGATGTTCGCCGGGAAATTCGACCATTCATCGCCGTGACATCAATCACGCTCCGCTATCCGCGCGTATCTCGCACTGCCGGCACGGCAAACGAAGCGACTTATTTTCCGGGAAACGAGCGCACAATGAAAAAATATTTGAACATTTCAGACTAAATCAACTACGTATTCGATGCCAAATACGTATTCGATGCATTGAGCCAAGCACGAATTATCTCGTAGCTGGCACGCGAATTTAATTTTCTATACCATGTGAAATAACTCGTATAAATTTCATGTTGCGAGAACAAATTGAATTGATACTTATTTCTTTTTTCCCTGTACATGTTAAAAGGAATCGGAAAATTGTTCTGCCGTCGGTTGCGAAGTTTGGGGATTTGTGTATTTGAAAAGGAGAGAGTTTGAGCGCGACTGCGGAATGTTATCGGTCATTTGCCAAATCTTCAAATGTTTATTGACTTCATTGTGATTAAAGCACTGTAATCTTTACCGCGTGTCTCTCAAGACAGGTTTGGTTATTGCAGCATCGTAAGAACGAGGAATCCAACGGTTCTATTATGAAATGAAAGGGGAGAAGTAGAAGATAAAAGGAGAGATCGCAAAGGGATGAAACGACGTCATTTCGGGGTCTGGCTGGCTCGCTCACTTCTTTTCTTTCGGCCTCCATCTCATTTGACTCTCTTTATGTTTGGCCGCTTTGGTCTTATTCAAGCAGTTTGACAGTTTCTGTTCAGATTATCGATAAGTAAAACTGATTTGCTCGAACCTAAAACGAGATGCTAATCTGACGAGGAAGAGAGAGAAAGAGTGAGATTGCTTTTTCCTAATAAAATTTCGTATCGTAGAATGAAGAAAAGTCGAGATTTATTTGAATCTGTTCTTTTAACTGAACTGGCTGTACGGATTCGAAAAATTTACGTACATTGAAACGTGAGAATCTCGTACATACTCGTACACTTCATGCCCGCATAGAAAATTTCTTGGAATCCAATTAGGATCTAATTCATTTTCCCAAAGTAATTATGGATTCTGATTAAACGTATAATGTTTTAAACATGCAATCCTAAGTGGGAGATACAAACAGATTCTATTTGGTTATTCCAATGTTTTCCCAAAGATTTTTTCCGGTTTCTGTTTAAACCTTACTTATGAAAACATAAGGTAAAAATAATATACATATCCACAGTGGTAACAGGCAGATATACATAAATCCATTTGCATTCTGTTAGGTTAAACTGATTGATAGAAGACATTGCTGAAAAACACCCTGTATAATCGCAATACTTATATATTATTGTATAAATTATTCCTAGGAAATATTTCTCCTCATATAAAAATATACTTTCATTATTTCACATAAATGTTTAATCTGAATTTAAAAACTAATTATAAAATAAAAAAAAATATATATACATAGTTTGGCATAATTAACTTTTAACTTTATTTTACATTTTTTAACTTTTAATCTTAATAAAGTTAATTTTATTTTAACTTAACTCTTAACTGAGTTAACATTTTCTTGAAATAACTTTTAACATAAACGTAGTTATTTTATAGTCATTAACTTTAAACTTAACTTAGTTAAAAGCCAAAATTAACTTACCTATCCTGCCGATTAGTTTTATCTTTCATTTTTAATTTCTTGTTTTCTTCTTATAAAAATGATCCAACGTGCCACGGTCTGATCGAACCTCAGGTAGACGGTATGAATGCGACCTCGTGCATTTAACTACCTCCTACCGGGGAAACTGTGGCAGACCAGGTCGCCCAATAACGTGTCTGCGTGGCGAAAGGAGATGGGACCCTTATAGAATTCCGAAGAAGTTACGACTCTGCAAATGAAATCCGAAACGCGCGCCCTCCCGCGCCACATCAGGTCGTGGGATTTGAAATTGTTCGGTAGTCTGAAATACGAGTAATTCGCTGTCTATGCACCGACCTTATTTGCTCTCGTGCCACCGAGCATTGTCCCATCGACATAGTAAGTCCGTATTATATAACTATACGTATATAATACATATAATACATATAAAATCGTTACTTGAAACTTATCTCATATGCAGTGTTTGCCTGAAATGATTTCAGATTCATCTAGATGAAGATGAGATGAAAATTCGAAAAATTCATCTTAGAAGAGACGAAAATGATTTCGCTTTTAATTTATCTAGATGAAAGATAAGATAATATAGCGCTACGTATCAATATAATTTTTGATACTGTTTTCATGAAAAACGATCTTAAATATAAAACCTGGCTCTTATAAGAATTAGGGAAAATCCGGAAGCCGGAGTTGCTGGAAGGATTCGAGAACTCGGGACCTTTTACTTGCAGGTATCTGCTCTTACCACTGAGCTATCCGGGCATCTACTTCGATATACCCTTTTGTTCTCTTATGGCCTCAAATGTGAAATGAGATAAAGGAATTATTATTATAAAAACTTCCAATAATTCAATTTAATATTATAAACTGCTTTCTCCAAGAATAAGATATTGAAATAAAGATAACGTAATATCAAGTTAAAGAAATTGTAATTCTGGGTTTGAAGATATCGTCTTTCTGTCCTTTTCTGTCCAATATTCTTCACTTTCAATTTAAAAAAATTATTCTTGAACAACGAGAATATTATATTTTTAGTGGAACTATATGAAATTTCTTCCCGTGAATTCTTCCTCTGTGTAAGCAAGTTTTATCTGTCCAACGCTATACAGTCTTACCTTCAACATGTACATATTGAGAATGCAGATCTCGAAATAAGAATATTCTTTTTTTCTATGTGTGAAGACAAAAACAATCAATATTCTCTCGATGCCTACCGTAACGTATGTTGTTTGGACTTCGATCAAGCTCTCGGACGATCCATGGAAATCACTGTGGTAGCCAACGAGAGGGACACTTCGTACGCTCTTATTCTTTACTACGTCTCCGTCTCGTTGATGTCGCACCGTTTCCGAATTATGCTCAACTATGACAACGGGACACGCACTCGGTGACATCGTCGTGATACTTAACTAAAATCGCAGGATACGAACGCGAATCGAGCAGCGGTGTTTAGCGAATCCTCACAAATCTCGGATTCAACCATAGATAAAAACGGAGACAGCGGGATACGCGGGGTCGCGAGGACCCTTTAAGCCGCGTGGGTGGTCAATGGACGAATCGCGGGGCTCTGCGTAGATCCTTATGGTTTACGGTCATATATACCTTTCCGTATGCCGATGGTGGTGATGGTGGTGGTAGTGCGGTCGAGCGTAGCTGCCTACGTTTATATAACGACGATGGAGAGAGAGAGAGAGATCGAAGGAGAAAGAGAAAGAGTAAGAAAGGCGCGTCGAGGTAGGCAGAGTTCTTTCGCGTGGCTCTGTCTGTGTATTATGCCGTATTCACGATCACCTTTGAACCTCGCCCTCCCACCCTCTCTCTCTCTCTCTCTCTTTTTCTGTCTCCCTTGCTCTATCAAAAGGATATATAAAAATGATATAATCCCTTTCGTCAAAGCGTAGAAATATTTTATCTATTTCAGATAAATAGGTAGATAAATAGATGGTAGAAATATTGTATCTATTTTAATTCTGTACACTTCTCGTTCACGTCTTTATTTTGATAGGGCTCTAAGCGCTATCAGCAACTGCTCGATGGCTTGTTCAATTGATAACGCGTTATTCACACACTGTTCAGAAACATATGAGATTCATCGAGATCGATCAATCGATAAAGGGACTTTGTGTGCGTCGAATATTACGACAGACGGAGCAGCTGGCCCGGTTGTTGAAATTTAAAAACAGATATCGAACGAATGTACGTAGGATTTGTAAATGTATTTGTTATGCACAGCTCTTTTCTTTTCTTATAAGAATAACGATATTAAACTTGATTGACGAGGGAAGGAAAACAATCGTGTGTGTATATATGCACAATGTAGCGATAAATTCAGTTCAATTAGTTTGTTTACATCATAAAATTTGGAGGAAAATCTATCGGACAACCAGGAGCAAGACGTAAGAAATTTACGTAATAATAAACTAAAAACAGCGATCAAGCAGGTGGCTGAATCCAGCTGTATAATTAAGAAGTAATAATATACAATCAATTTTGTTTTATATTCCTAACAAATAATACGGTAATTAGATGACCTGTGTGTATGCACGTAAACACCTCGGCCTATGAAAAGTTTTTGTCCTTCACACATCCTTATATGAATTAAACAATTTAACATAAGAATAAATAATATATTTCCGAGATATTTTTCTGATTAAATTCATCGAAATATTACTGGTAAGATAACTTGTTCCAAATTTATTATCGGAAATAATAAAAGGGGAAATCTTTCTCCCTCTCTCTCTCTCTCTCGCTTTCATCTCTTCCCTACATTCTCACTCTCTCATTCCTCTTCCTCTTTTCATTCTCCACCTTTTCTCTGTACACGGCCGTTCCCTTCCGTCTCGTCATACGTCCCGACTCGCTTCGGGACGCGATGCGCCTTCGTTGCGCCAACGATCGCGCTGCCGATATCGGTAATTACAGCCTGCGAGAAACTCACGTGCGCCTCCTCCTCCTCCTCCTTTTCTCTTTCTTCTCTGACTCTTCATTCTACCAGCGCTTTCGTCTCCTGTCGTCTTAGCTGTCCTCCCCACGTCCTTTTTCTTCTTCTTCTTCTTATCCTTTTACCTTTCCTCCTTCTCCTTCTCGATACTTTATCTCGCGTCCTTATACCGTAGGGATAACGCGGCGAAAAGCGCATTTGGAATTGAAGCAGAAGATTGCCGGGTGGCTACTTTAATTTGCAAACGTCATTATTACGGCTGCTAAAATAGTACTTAATAACGTTTGACAAGATGCGGACAGTAGTAGTTCTTGGCATTCGATTCTTGTTTGTTTGTGTTTTCTTTTTTACACATTGACCGCTGCGTTGACGTCTGTGGATTGTACAAAAGCTTAACTGACGGTTGAGCTATTAAAAAGCCACGGTAAATAAATGTAATTCGAGACGTGAGTGTACGCTTTTCACGTTTCGTCGACTCTTTATTGGCTGGTTCAACTAATTTTTCGCGTGCGATTAATTAACATGCGATTAGTTAACACATTCGCTACCAGAATGTCGACGCGGTTTCTCGGCTAAAATATTCGACGGTAAATTAGAATGATCTCATTTTAGATGAGATAACATGTCCTTTATCTAAGATAAAAATGAATATATTTTGTATTTCTTCCATCTAGATAAAGATGGAGATGATCTATTTATTAATCTAGATGATTATTCAAATAATTTTATCTAGATACCAGCAAACATTGCAAGTAAAAAAATTATTGTCAGTCTAATCATTTTTCTAGTAACAAATGTTACTATGGTGTAATGATAATAACTTTATATATATGTTATTACGGCAATTTTTGGATTTTAAGATCAGAAGAAAAACACAGAGAGAGAGGGAGAGAGATAAACTCGAGGTTGAAAATGACTACAATTTTAACGGAATCTCTGCGTGTCGGTCGCAAATCAAAGTTCACAGATACGGTTTACAATCCGAGCGCCGTCCACGACGGGAATTCATCCAGGCCACGCCGAAATTAATCATCCTCTTCCGGCGAGCTTTCCCGGAATATAGGCTTAACTCATGCTTACATACGTAATCGTATACTAATGGAGTCATCTTGCAGCGGAATATCACACGCCACAAACAAGAGCACGCGCGTGTGCGCGCGATACTCCCAAGGTCCGCGACGATTCCCAGCGGACCAGCCGTTGTTGCGACAGCCTAGCCTAATGAAACATCGTCGCGACAACGACGTAACCATACAAATCTTTCTCTCGCGCGGCAGGCGTAACGTCAGCCCGCGCGCGCGCGCGCGGCAGGCGTAATTACGACGACTGAGGTGCGCCGCGCCGCTCCGCTCTTATCCCCTAATCGCGCATCCTTCGATCGGCCAATCCGACAACGCGCGGCCGTCCCGCGGCGCTGCCTCGGTTAATTGCATCTCGTTTGTCGCGTCTAAAGGACACCTTTCTTCCCTCTTTATTTTCGCCGTGCTAATTACAGCCGAGCCGACGTAACGGCGCGTTCTCGGCCGTCCAACGTGGGGAAACTAACTGTGTGAACGCGCGTACGTCCATTTACGTGCGCGCGCCTGTGTGTGTGTGTTTAATCTCTGCGAAAGAGGAACGTTCGAAATGGTCTTGCGATAAGTATTTTCACCCGAATTATCCGGAAATGTTATTTAACTCGGGAATAATCACCTTATTTTTTTTGTCACGTTAACGATCAGCTGGGGTCATTTAGACCCCAATTAAAAGTCGCTGTTATTAACAAGATATAGCATATTATCGATCACTTTATGATTTATTATTATTTAGGGACATTGTAAATATAATATAAATTATATTTATGAAATATAAATTTACGTTACTTGAAATATAAATTAAAATATAAATTTACTAAATCTTCACTTTAAATATTTGTTAAAATATAAGCTGCCTTGCATTTATACAGGAAACATGTCTGTGATAACAAAATATAAATATATATTTTTTATAAGGTTACATTATGCATTTTATATTTACATATTACATATTTTATATTTACATATAAAATATTAAATTAAAATTTACATTTGTATATTTTAAAACATTATATTATATATTTTTAAAAAATTTTAACGGAACAAATTAAACGGAACAAATTTGAAAGATCCAATTTCCAACCGTGTTCGACTGAACCATGTATCGAAATAGGATTAAAATGCAGCAGAGCGATATTTTCTCGGCGAAATATTGTCAGAAAAACATCACAAGAGTGGATTAATGGCGGCGAGTTGAAGTAGGATAGTCGATACCTGTCCCGCAGAAATTTGGCTGGCTACCTGCTCAATATATATATATATATATATATATGTATATATATGTATATATATATATATNTTGTCGCGAGTTCCGTTGCAAAGTGTGAAAGACAAACAAAAGCGATGCATTTAGCGCTGATTGCATTACTTGCGTAGTCAATTTGAATCTCAACAATCGCTATGCCGATTGTAATTGTATTTCAAAATTTTCGGAGAACACGATATGTTAGAAAAAAGAAAAATGAAAAAAGCCGATAGATCACGTCGGTCAAATACAAGAAAAATTTACAACAAAAACATTTTTCATCGACTAGCAAAATTAAACATAATAATTCTATAATCTCGCCATTTACATATGGAGAATATCACTTTTTTTCATATAAGTATCTTTTCAATTTTACTTTGTATTTTAGTAGTTTAGAAGCAAACTATCGAAATATTTTGTACAATAAAAAACATTGTCTTAAAAGTGCATCTTGCTAAAAAATTTTGATCTTATATTTTTAACGTATCCCTTGTGTTAATTCAACATATAGTGTTTATATTATGTATAAACAACCAAATCAGTAACGTCCTCGTTGAGCTCTACGATCGATCGGTCGAGCATCAGGTGTGAAAAATGCCGGCGCTTCTTACCCGCGCGAGCTCTTCGAGTTCGCCGCTTTGGGCGCCGCGGAGACGTGCGGGGAGCGAGTCACATCCTGACACGTGTCGCGCGTCGTGGCGGGATTGATAGATACCCTTCCCCTCCTGCCCTCGCGGCCGAACTTTCGAACTCGTGCCGACGTTCGCACGTCCGACGGGGGAAGAAGTTGAGCGCGAGTCGACGGGAATCCGCGTTCCGCGCGTGGAACAGCTGGATGAGCAATCTCGTGGCCACGTCGGCCACGGGGACGTCCTCCGCCTAACGTGTCGCGACATCCGACACCTCCGGCGGCCCGAATGGAGAGAGGCATTGTGCCGAGCCGACATTGTAACGACCCGATCGAACCAGTATTGTAACGGTCGAACGACTCTCTCAGCAGCGGCGAAGGCGAGACTACCAAGCGAGAGAGATTGTTTCGCAAAGTAGTTCGCACAGGTGGTGCCGCCGCCGGATGATATTCCGGGATGGCTCTTGCTTCGAGACGTTTCCATTCTCGAAAGCCCCCCTCCCCCCTCTTCCACCGTAGCCTTCTCCTTCGTCCTCCGGTTCCTCCTCGCCGGAGCGGTGTTCCGCGCCGTCCCGCAATCAGCGTAGTTCTCACCATTGTTTAGAACACGACGGCGGTTCTCAAACGTTCCGCCGGCTTTCTTCTTCTTCCCGCCTCAGCGACCGCCTGATTGCGAGGACACGGGGGCCACGATTCAGCGACGCAGGACTCCCGGTCCTTGATCTTTTCTTCGCGGTTTGCCGGTCTCCGCGCGCTCGACCGACAGCGGGAGGCGCGAGTACATTTTTCTAACGGCGACTGCCGATTGCTCTTACAAAATCCCGAGAGAGAGAGAGTCTGGACATGTTTCTCATAAAATATGGCGCCTGATTTGTCATTATAAGTTTTATGTGTGAAGAGTATTTATTTAAATATTATATCGAGTAGTATTTTTGGAAAGTACCCTAAAATATTTTAAAAGAAAATTACATTAATGTTTTGCGGTGTCATTAAAATATATGAGATATGTGAGATATAAATTGTTTTCATTCTCTATCGATCCTGTTTGATCGGTAAATTCGGTAAAACTTTTAACAAGTAATTATAATAAACACTTTCATTTTTCTAACAACATTTTAATTTGACGACATTTTAATAATACTATCAATATAGTAATTTGTAATAAATTACAATAAAACTATATTACACGTTGAAAATTATATTATTTATAAAAATAAATCTTTAATTTTATAAAAATTAATTCTTCCCACATCTATTTCCCATGTTACAGTAACGATTTGATGCAAACTGGATCCTTTTATTTGACAGTCCTCAATCCCGTCAATGTTAATCAAATAAGAAACCAGACTCAGTCAGTAATAAAAGTTGGAGGTGACTCTTATTTGAAACATTCCACAGCTCTCGAGCCGCTGTGAAAATCCTATTTCGTCATCGGTATAAAATGACGGATAACAACGGAGAATAAAGACTCACACGGGCGCGATTTCTTCTTTTTCTGCTTTTTTCTCTTTCGAGCGAACGCTTATAAAGATAATTGTTATCTCCTGTGCTCGAGGAATATGATAAAAAGAGCGAATGAAATTCACATTTTATTTCACTCACGGATACTCCTTCATTTCTCCGCGTAAACGCGAGATTTTATATCCTGTAACATTAAACGCGTTTTTTCGCACACTTTTTACATTCTTCCCCCAAAGCGCTGACGTTCAGGATCGACGTCGGTGCGATGTAAAATACTCGACGTACGAGAGTCGAGAGAACAGGATCAAATTCGGCGGACCTCATGGATACAGATATTCCCTGGTAGAAATCTGCGCAGTTAACCAGACGCCCAATTAGTTACTGTCTAATATTACTGCATTTTCATTAATTGTATCAATACTGTGTAGGAAATGAACAAACACTTGATAGAGTTTTGTTCGGTACTTGAAGCAGTTTTCTTAGTAAAAATATGTACAGTTTGCGCAGGTAATTGTCCAATTATCGTCCAGTATAACTGCATTTCATAGATGTATCGAAACTGCGCAAAAACTGGAAAAGAATTCAACATTTTCTTCTTCCTCGTGATGTAGGCTTGGGGCCTATTTTTCCAAGATTAGAAAAGATTTAGATTAAGTGGCCTCTTTTTTCTGTTTTTTTTCTTTTTCCAAGGCTTCTTGGTACTTTGAACTAAACAACGCGTTATATCTTGATCAGGATCTCAACAGTTTTATTCGTCAGTTACTGGGCGGAAGTTAATATAACTGTTCATTAACTGTTTAAAAACTGCACGAGATTTCTACCAGGATTATTATGATAATTTTATCCCCCCGTTGGTCCCACGCAGGAGGAGATTTAAATTTTACACTGACACGATAAATTCACGAGGGTCCTCGCATATTTCGTCGTTGAACCGAGCCCGATATTTAAATGTGCTCGCTTCGTCCGCACGCCGTACCGAAATCAAATTTTATCTGCGTTTATACTTTTTTTATTCGACGAGCTTTCGAGCGTAAAGAGAGCACATTCATATTCGGTGAAATGTGATTTTCCCGTCTTGCTCGCCGCAGAGCTCTGCGGTATGTTCGTTTAACGATGTCACACACATCCCTAGAATCGAGACAATAAAATCCACGCATACGCACATACCCATGCGCGTCCCACCGAATAGCTGATAATTGAATTTTTCCGGCAAGCAAATGGAAAAAAAAAGTTCCCCCTAATTACGTCGAATTTCGCGTTACGATCTCCGTACGTGGTTTCGCATAATATGTGAACACTGAACAACGCAAACTGACGCTTGCGAGGCAATTAACATGTCGATTGCCGCGCTAATTTCTATTGATTATATAAGAGCTCACTCGATGATCAAATTACCAAGGACACAATAAATAAATGCAACTCCGGATGTGCATATATCTTTTGCTTCGTTTCATTGAACTTTTATCGCTAGAAATGTTTGAAACATGTTGAATATTTATACTATTTAGATTTATATTGTGAAATATCTATACTTATAATATATATATATATATAAATATATAAAACATGTAAATATGTAAAATATCGGTTTTCCTTACTTGGGGAAATCTAATCGGAATCCGACGATAAATAGGGAAAAGATGGGGAAGTCTCCACGGGACAGTACACTATCCGAAATCGAAACACTGGTCTGTCGTCGACCGTCAACGTGGGAACTCTTTTTCTTCCTCCCGTCGTCCACACTCATAGGTGTAATGATCAGCGATGGTTTACGGTTTTTTCTTCTTCTTTACAGTGCGCGGTTAGGCATTGGCGGTTTCGTGTCTACGGTTCTCGTCCGAATCGACCGGGTGGTCGCGATCCTTGCGCCTCGCTTCTCTCTTTTTCCCTAATTTCTTCTTCCTCTTCTCTCCCCCTTCCACCTTCTTCTTCATCCTTTCGTCGCCCGCTTCCCGTCGCCGTTTCGGTTGCCTGCCTTCCGCGCGATCGCCCTTATTATGAGAAAGAGGAGGAATGAGAGAGAGAGAGAGAGTGGAGGGGAAGGGTTTGTAGCATTCGTTGCTGGTCTATGCCGCCGCGTGGACGATAAAATTTCCTCGGCACAAGAGAGGTTTACGAGCGCTCGCCGATGTTGCTTCGTGTTTCTTGCCTTGTCGATCCTCGCCTCGTTTCCAGCCGCGTCCCGATCGCGGTTGCGTACCCGAGCAACGTAATGACTTCATCCACGCTCGGTCATCCCTGACTGTGTGATTCGCGGGCCCGATATTTTCCGGGGAAAATCAATTTCCCAGCATCGGCACGGTCGGCCAGTCCCCGGTCGACGGGATCGTGCGAAATCCGCAAACTGGATCATTCGCCGTTTAACTGCGAATCGGGTTTGGTGTAATCGGGCTTAATGCATTATTGTCGGGAATCAGTTTGCACGGAGGATGTTAACAATGTCCAATATCGAAGTTATTAAAAATCAAGGCGATCCTTGACGCCGAACGCGGACAAACTTGAAGGCAATATTTATTTATTAAGGCAGTTCAAGCGATGCTCTGTAGTTAATGAATAATTTATTAATGAAATTGCTCAGAATAGTAACTAAAAAGTAATAGTAACTAAAAGATAATTCTGTAATAATATTAGTGAGATAAAATTCGTAAATAATGTTACGTAATCAATAATTTTGCTGAAACCGAATCATTTAGTTGAAACTATTTCACTAAATATTTGGTAATTGTTACCAAACTCTTTTTTCAGTGTACGATAAGAATAGGATTGCCAATTATGGTATTGCGCTGGGACATTCTACTTCGAAAAGAATTTAAACATTCGGATCGGATTCTTCACGGCGTTTTATTACCATCGACGAAACTTGGGTCCACCATTACACTCTGAGGAGAAATTTTCGTCAGATGCTGAAGCGATAAGTGCCGTTAATGACTATTTCTCGAGTTTAGACAAAAGTTATTATACCAAGGAAATAAAAAAAGCCTAGAAAAACGTTGTACGACAAGTGCACTGAGTCGAAGGTAGACCATGTTGCGAAATAAACTTACACTCGGCTCGAAAACATGTTTTTTCCTAGTCAGCTCGGGAACTTTTCAATCCGCCCTGATGAAATTATCCTGGGCATTCGGAAAACTGACTTTCAATTAGATCCCAGGAAATTTCCCACGTAGCTCATCGCGTGATTTTTATTTCACGCTGTCATTCGATTGCGCTGTGGTAACAGTAGTCGGCCAACTCGGTTAGAATTTCCCTCCTTTCGGAAAGATCTCGTCTGGCTCGCTAATAAGCTAAATGTAGTCTCCCTCCCTTTCTTCTCTCTCTCTCTCTCTACCGGAAGTAGCCGGCGGTGCAACGTAGCGTTACTACGTGGTCGCCACGTGGCCCGGTTGGCTGGTTGTACACGTACGCGCACG
The DNA here is from genome assembly GCF_001313825.1 of Dinoponera quadriceps. Taxonomy (NCBI): domain Eukaryota; kingdom Metazoa; phylum Arthropoda; class Insecta; order Hymenoptera; family Formicidae; genus Dinoponera; species Dinoponera quadriceps. The sequence continues at coordinate 938,517 of NW_014555716.1, forward strand.
TTGCGGCTATGCGCCAGCCGAAACTTGGCTGGCAAACGACTTTGTGGCTTGGCTGGGAGATATCTCGATATCTATACGCGGTAGATATCTCTCTCTGCCGCGGCAAGTCGTCGTCCTCCGTCCCTCCGCCGCCGTTGCATGCATCCGATCGTTACATTTACTGTTCGACGAGGAAACTTCCACGGTAACGACCGGCGGGTATCTTCGACTATCCGACCGTAGACATTTCGAGAGACGTTACGCGTCTGCACGGTACTCGTGATTAGCTCCCGCGAGTACCCTCCGTAGCTCCCGGCGGCGAACTTCGAATCAGCTCGATGTAAGCGGGCACGCGTTTACCGGAAAATACCGGAAGTGGGCCGTGAGGAAATTTTAGCGCTCGTCGTGGGCGAGTGTGCGATCGCACGTAAGCTCGCAAGCGCGCGCCCTGCGCGACTCTCGAGCGGATCGAGCGAGACGAATGGCTCCTTAAGCTCCTGGGTAGTCGGCTGCAACTGTCCTTGTTTGATGACATCAGACGCGAGGAAACGCATGTCAAGAACTCTTGCGTTTTACGTTCGAATAAAAAGATATACTCACAAAATGACATCTGTGATCGATTCAGTATACTTGTGAAATTGTCCATACACTTTTCTTTTACTCGAGCAATCAATGAACAACCGCATAATTAATTTGACACGAACACCGTTCGTCTTAACCTCTTTTCTCGTGATTTTGTCGTTGTTAATTTTACGACTATTTACGGGATCGGACAATGTCGAAAGACGTTATAATAACCGATATATATATATATATATTTTTTTTTTTTCAGTTCTAGTCTGTGTGACCAGGCGTGGCGATCTCTCTCATATGCCTGTGATGCGCACACTGATTATATACAGGCATATTGGACCTATAGTTTGACGCCGGTTCCGAACGGCATATATTTAGAGAGGTTCTCATGGCAAGGATATTCTCGGTGGTTTGCCATTCCTTCCGAGAGAAGACACGAGTGTAAATATTTTGGCTTCTGCCGGGATCGAACCCGGGGCCGCTAAGCATAGACCCCTGCACCGTCTGCTATGCCATGTTTGTGCTATATATATATATCTTATTTATTTTCCATTAAATATGTGGTAAAACAGAGTAACTGATTATTGATCAGCGTTTATATATTAAGTTTTTCGAAAAGTTCGTTTCAAATCTTCTATATGAGTTCAGGACTCAATATTTTAACAAAGAGTAACTTTATTAAAGCGGATATATGCCGCTTTACTCAATAACCTTGGCCTATCTCTCGAGTGTTACATGATGATCCTCGCTCCAAAACGAAGGTTTCTTACTGGCGAAGAATTGAAGATCGAGGTGAATTTTGAGAGCTTTCGAAGACCCGAATTTTTGGTCTCGGAGAAAATTTTTCAAAGAGAGATATATGAAATAGTCAGATGGGGCGAGATCGGCAGAATATGGAGGATGAGGAAGAATGTCCCATTCGAAGTACAGTAGCTTCTTATGGATGGACATCGCAACCTCAGGTCTGACGTTATCACGGTGAATGGCTGAAGAAGCTCATAACACACCACGTCCTTAAAATTCTACCAGATACTCAGAAGTTCCGGCTTGGTCATTGTTTGCGCATAATTTCAGATTTACTTAGACGATGAGTTGAAGATCCGAAAAATGCATCTTAAACGAGATAAAGATGATTTTGCTTTTGATTTATCCGGATGAAAGATAAGTAGCGCTACTTATCTAAATGATATTTTTCATGATATTGTTTTTATGAGAGACTTTATCAAAATTCATAATAAAAATTACGTAGATCATAAAATTGCACAACGGTTAAGTAATTCGTCGATGTAATCTCTCTAAATTTAAGGATCTAACGGAAAAAGACCAATAATCATCATTGGCTGCTCACTAATCGCTGTGTTTTCTAAACGCAGTCATTATTTCAGTTTTCTTCTGTAAAGCCCATATCAGACTATTGGCTGTAACGAAAAAGTAACTTTGCAAAGTATTCTATTACAGTGTTCTGAGAAGCTCTCGAGGTAAGCTACAAGAATATGCAATAAAAGGTAGGAGTTTCCATAAAAAAAATTGAAAATGACCTTCGCGTGACCTTAAAAATGCTACTTGATGCCCCCCTCCAAACCATACAACTTTTGTATGAAACATTTTCCTCCGAAAGGCACTGTTCAAGAGACATTTGAGGACGTCATTTAAAATAGGACACCCTGTATATATAATTACATAATTTCGTTAACCTTTTACTAAATTGACTAAATTTTACAATTCAATTTCCTACATGAGATTGTTAATCCGACACGATCAGTTTTCAATTTAACACGAGTATAATTTGCGCAACAAATTGCGTAACGTGGGGACGTTCGTTTTGTTTTTCTTCGCCTGATTTTCCATCCGGCGTAAAATAAATCGACGAAATCGTATCTTCAATATCAAATTAGTCACCTACGTCGAATTAGTTTCCGAACGAAGCGCTCCGACGGCGAGCGTAACTTTGTAGAGAACGCGACCGCGGGTTGGCCCGGTTCTCTTTAAACGCGGAGATGAAGAACCGCTACGCGCGTATACGCACGCGCAATCGCCGTGCTGTTTTTCAAAGTTCACCTTATGCGGTGCAGTATCGCGGTACGTCGACATCACGGTAGGTCGTTAAACACGCGGTAGTCCGTTTTTATGACTGTTCCGGTGTGCGAGCGCTTTTTGATATTCGAGAGAGTCCCATACTTTATACTTCCTGCGGTCACGAGTGCTTCCCAAGGCCCTTGTTTTCTCGCCGCGCGTAATCCCGCCGCGATGTTGCCGTCTAATTACCGAGTCGAATCCCGCTCGTTTATATCTTCAATTTCGCAAACGATGTCAAATTGCGGCTCTCCCGAAGCGCTGATCGTGCGCGTAAGACGATCCTTTTGCTCGGAGTTATGTATTAAGAACACACTTGAGAGACGGACTCGCTGAATGCATGAGCTTCGCTGGTATCACCTTTAATATCCAAAGCAGAAAGATACCTTGTTTGATTTTATTCACTTCCTGCTTCTTTTACACGGGAAACAAGAATTAAGTATCAATTCAAGACTCATATATTCTAACGGGCGCGATCGTTGTTTCATATACAAGCGAGAATGTATTATCTTCTTTACAAAAATGTAATATTCTTGAATCTCAATGATATTATAATGTTATTATAAGATTACGATAGATCCACTACAGATCACAATCTGATTATTCTGAAAATAATAAATCTTGTTGTAAAATTAAAAAAAAATTATATCGAAAAGATGAATGTGTCATTTTGAATAACTTTATGTGTGAATCAAATCTATGGTAATCTTCTTCCAACAATGTGAACGTTTTCATTTCAAAATACAAATCAGGTCTTATATTTTTTACCGTCTTAACACATTGCCATCCTTAGAAATCCGCGCTTTCGCGGGGCTGGCGCTCAAGCGACAGACTCAGAAACCCGCGTTTTCGCGGGGCCGGCTGTCAATGTGTTAAGTTAGGTCATCTTCAGATATTTTGTTGCCAATGAAACCACCAGTATAATATTTGAAGATACTCTTAAGATGATCTTGAATATAAAGCCTGGCTTTTATAAAAGTCCGGAGAAAATCCGGAAAATTATCCTTAAGTAACGAGAATATTATATTTTCGGTGTAAATATACGGAATTTCTTCGCGTGTGCAAGTTTTATCTATCCGACGCTGCGTAATCTTATTTCAACATGTACACGTTGAGAATATAGATCTTCTCAAGACAAGAATAAATAAGAATATTCTTTTATCCGCGTGATACTACTTTCCTTCCATACCTCGATAATGAATTCGCGGCTCTCTCTCTCTGTTAACTATTTCATAAAGAAGCGGAATAAAAACGGAAAAGTCCTCCGCGGTTCTCGCGGCCGCTGACGTTCCGGGCTATTTTCCAGGTCGTGGGGCGGTCGCGTTTGTCCCGAGGAAAAAGGAGCTCCTCTCTCTCTCTCTCTCTTCTGCCGACGGTGCTTTTAGCGCTTAAACGACCGGTATTTAAGGTAGCTCGCAAGGAGGGAAGAGCGGCGCATGTACGAAATATATATACAATGCGGCCTCACCTCGAGATTCTTATCGTGGCGGGGTTATGCCCCCGCTCGCGCGGTCGACTCTGCGCGCGCGCGCGGAGAATCCAAGAAGAAAAACGCGATACGATCTCGTTCCGGCCGGCGGGTCGCCCCACGGAGCCCGGTTCCTCTCTCTCTCTTTCTTTCTCGTAATTACGAAATTGCCTCTTTGAAAGATCCGCTCCGCGCGTCCGCGCGCGCGCTCTCGATTCTCTCTATTTTCTTCTCCTCATCGGCATCGTTACCCATCGTCGTCGCTCCACCACGCTCCCGAGGTTCGTCCTCCCTCCCTCGCTCAGCCCCCTTCTCGCTCTCTCCTTTTTCCCCCTCGACGTCATCGCGAAATCGGCAACGCATTATCCCATCCTCCCTCCCGAGAATCGCCCGGCCGGGAATCGTCCCTCCTCTCCCTCGCCCATTCTCTCTCTCTCTCTCTCTCTTATTCCGTCTTTTTCTCTTCCCGTGCCGAACGCACTTCTTCCTACTCTCCACGCGTTTTTATTCCAGGTCGCTTCTTCGCCCTCGAGACCGCCCCGCCGCGAGATCGACCCCGCCGTCGTCTCGCTCTCAGGTTACCGCGATAGGTAATTTTAACGCCCGGCCGGTCTCTCTCTCTCTCTCTTTCTTTCTGTTGCCGAACGACTTCATCCAGCGGAACGGCTGTCGCAGAGCGCGCCGTCCTCACGATCGATGCCCAAACTCGGGACATCGACTCGTTTGCCTTCGCGCCGCCGCCGGCTCTCCTCGTGTCGTCTACAGGTCGCGGTGCGTTCTCGTTCGACGGGACTCGTCGAAGCTGTATTTTCATCGCTACATCGCGCTCACACGAGGTCGATCTTTCCTCTCGTTAGACTCACTCCCGAATTTTGGGTTATTTTTCTATCAACAGCCTCGACGGCTGCCATCACATTTGCGTGACTTCGTTTTTCCATAAAGCGACTATCGCTTCATGGAAAAGTTGTGATACTATAGATATAGTGCATTAAAGTAGAGAATTATGCACAATAGATTTATATTTCGGCTTTTTTACGGAATTGTACAGCCGCCACAAATAAATCTTCGGACAATAGAGTCAAAGATACGTTTTCAAAAATATACTTACATAAGCATTTTTTAATTCAGTGTAAATCTACACAGAGAAAGGCGTATCAGACATCTTAATGAAAATAATTGTACGAAGGACTTCGATATTAACCCTTTGCACTCCAGCCTAGTAATGCATAGAGGCTATTAGTTCCAAGTACATACCTATGATGTAGAAGAAAAATAGAGTCGTTTCAATAAAACAAAATTTTTATTTCTTAGCTATTTTATAACAAAACATATTCTAACTTATATTATAAAAGAAAAACATAAATTTTAGGACTTAAAATTTCTTAAAGTGCCGNGAAATTAAGTATTCGAACGTTTGGTATTTATATACAAGGATGATATTTTGATTTTAATTTACAGTAGAATATTATTTACAAAGTCAAAAGACAAATTGTAGCCGCCACAAATAAATCCCCGAACAGCGGACTTAAAAATACCTTGCCTCAAAGCTACACGTCTCTCGGTACATATAAATTTTGAAAGAAGATGCTCGTCCTTTCAGGTGTGGTCCAAGCGAGCTCTCAATCTGCCGACAGGCAAAAATTTTCTCTCGGCAAATACGGCCGTCAGAGTGGTTAACACGTTGAATGCCGTTTCGAATATTAACATGTTTGTCTTGCCGATAGTCATCACTGAGACATTGATGCGTCTCATTAAGCTACGTCTTAATTATAATCAACTGTATCTAAAAAATCGCTTACACGCATCCGACAGAAAAGCAATCTTACGCGACGAAACGAGATAAAAGACACACGCTTCTGGAATTATCATTTATCCGCCGTATCTTCGGTAGATCAATCGTCGGCCGAGCCGCCGTCAACGGGAATCAACGCGGCGGTCGACATGTTAATTTCCGAGGCGCTCGGACGTTTGCGCTATTACCGCATCTGTGACTCGACAGGAACGATCAATCGTCATTTTCTCGTCGTTCCGCCGGAGGAGCCACGGCGTTTCGACGACAGGTCGCCGAAACGATCTCGAGTTAATTTTTACCCGGCCTGCGTGGAGGAAACAAATTTTATTGGGACAAGAAATACTTGTCAATATAGTGACAGCAAAAAGAAATTCGTTTAGATAGCGAAAAAATTGCTCGGACAGCGGGAAGATTTGTTAAGAGTATTAATTGTCCATATATCCAGCAAATAGCAATTAATGCACGGAAAAAAAGAATATTCTCATTTTGAGAAGACCTATATTCTCAGGACGTACATGTTGAAATAAGATTGTATAGCGTTGGATAGATAAAACTAAGATTGTATAGCATTGAATAGATGAAACTTGCTAACACGAAGAAATTCCATATAGTTACACTAAAAATAGAATATTCTTGTTGTTCAAGAATCATTTTCTTGAATTGGAAGTGAAGAATATTAGACAGAAAAAAACGATATTTCTTAACGAAAAATTACAGTTTCTTTAACTTGAAATTATATTATCTTTGCTTGAATATATCTTATTCTCGGAGAAAGCAGTTTATAATATTAAATTGAATTATTGGAAGTTTTTATAATAACAATTTCTTTGTCTTAGTTCAAAATTGAGGCAACAAGAGGACGAAAATAATATATTAAAGCAGATGTCTGGATAATTCAGTAGTAAGAGCAAACATTCGCAAGTAAAAAGTCACGAGTTTCGAATCCTTCCAGCAACCCCGGCTTCCGGATTTTCTCCGACTTTTGTAAGAGCCAGGTTTTATATTTAAGATCGTCCTAAGGGAATCTTTAGATACTATACGGATGGCTTCATTGACTACAAAGTATCTGACCTAACTTAAGATGGTCTCAAATATAAGACCAAATATAAGATTCGTATTTTGAAGTGAAAAGGTTCATATTGTTGGAAGAAGATTACCGTACATTTGATTCAAATATAGATTTATTCAAAATAACACATTCTTTTTTTTTATATAATTATTTTAAATGTTACAACAAGACTTATTATTTTCAGAATAATCACATTGTGATCTGTAGTGGATTGTCGTAATCTTGCAACAACATTAGGATATCATTCAAATTTAAGAATATTAAATTTTTACAAGAAGATAATATATTCTCGCTTAAATATGAAACAATAATCGTCTACTGGAACATATGTCTTGAATTGATACTTAATCTTTTTTCCGTGTACTCCCAACAAGGCTGTCCAAACTCTCGGCTGTCCACACGAATTTTTTGCTGTCCAAACCAATTGTTTTTGCTCTCACTGTATCGGCAAATATTTGCCGTTCCAGCAAAATTTGTTTTCTCCGTGTGTGCGAGAATCGTCTCTCGCTCGGCGGCGCGCGTCGCGCCGAGCGAGCCGAGGGAACGAACTGGGGTACAACCGGCGTCTTTTCGTCGTAAAGGTGAATCATTCACCTCGGTGTACAGGTTCGCGAGAATTCCCCCTGCCTGCTTACCTGCCTGCCCGCCTGGCTGGCTGCTCGCCCTGCCGAACGGACTCTCTACACCTGTTTCGACGATGTTTCTTCCTTCCCGTTGCTGCACAGGTCACGCTCCTTGCACTCCTCGCTCCTTCCACATTTCCCCCCCCCCCCCCCCCCCCCCCCCCCCCCCCCCCCCCCCCCCCCCCCCNTGCCCCCCACCCTCTCTCTCTCTCTCTTCTTTGGGATCCTTTCCGCGCTCTCTTTTTTCGTGAGTCGTCGTCGTCTGCCTTCAAAGAGTTCGAGGCCGTCCCACGTCCGTGGTAATCCGGCTAATTTCGTCGAGAGTTCCCAAGGAACGAGCTGAAAGAAACAGGTGCCGCGGGCAGGAAAGATGGACGAGATTCGGGGGAATTGTGACGTATAAAGCGGGAGACGACGATGACGACGGCGATGGTAATGGCGGTGGTGGTGCCGGCGACGGCGTTAGCGCGGATTTAATCGCGCGAGAAGGAGGAACGGCGAGAATACTTCGCTAACTTCCCAAGTTTTAACGGCGCCGTCAATTTTTCGCGATAATATTTGAGCCTCCGTTATTTATGCACGAGCGATTCCCCCGAGGAGAGGTAAGAAGGTCCGAAAGGGCGGAGAGCGCCGTGAGCAATTCTCAAAATCAATTTCCAGCGTTACATTTCCAGGGTGACCATTAGGAAGTTGCTGAAGAAACTGAATAGCTGCTACCTTATATCGAGTGAAATGAAATGGATTAAACACGATTTTGCAGAGAAAACCCATCATCTTTATTGCCGCGTAACGCAAAATGAGATGTATTTTTATAAATTTATAAGAGTCGACGTAATAGAGAAAAGCGAGAAATCGGCTATGGGTGTGATTTGGTGATACGTGTTTTCGAAATGACGACCGTCTGAATTTGCAATAATCAATACGCTTCCGAAAACTATGGAATACACGTTCTAATAGAGATGGAGAAGTTATCTGAGTACGTTTCCGAACGATATGTATATTTTCGAATCACTTAGTGTTTGTGGTGTTCGGGCATAACAATTGTCTTTCATGTACCTCTAAAGAAAACAGAAAAAAAACGCAGGGATTTAAATCTGGTGAGTAGGATGGCCATTCGAGACCTTCATCGAAGTCGTCTGTAAAAATAATTTGCTTTTCTTTAAGATCTCTGTTTTCAAACATTTTGCTCGCTGCAGAATTGTATTCGCTTCTGTTGGGCTGTTGGGCTTAACAATTGATGATTTGATCGTTATTTTATACGGGTGTGACTTTATAATATTTTTTTTCCCCCATTTTCCGTCAATTCTCCGGTTTAATCCAAGAACTTGAGCAGCTTTCCTAATTTGGAAGAATTTGGATTCGATTCAAAATATATCTCGACGTCTTCACTAGTTTCTTCTGTCGTTACGACACACGAGGGTCCAGGTAAATCGTGCCTTCGCTCACGTAATGTACTATATGTGACAAAATTATTAATAATCTTGCACGAAGATATCAAAAGATCGATAACATCTTGGACAATTAACACAACGCGATATGATAAAGGCGTAATATCCACGTTGCCGTTGCAAAAAACAGTAAAAATCTAACCCTTTCAGTATGTTCTCACTTGCAACTCGTTTCGATTCGTATTTTGTACGGAATTCGCGATATGCATTTGTAAATTTTTCCTCTTCCATAAAAGCACTCGATGAGACATACTCTCTCTTCGATGGTAAGGTCGCTCATGTTTTTCCTCGTAAATTGCTTTCTACAACGGTTGAAATAAAACTGACGAGTTTGCAGTACACGATCATACCCGTATTAACCTTCGTCAGACGGATAGAAGAAAGTTATAAATATTTACCTTCAGCAACTTCCTAATGGTCACCCTGTAGCTCAGAGTCTAACACATTTTCAAGTAGGCGATTAACTTGGACATTCCTTTAAAATAATACGCTGAGTTTAAAATAGCGTCGAAAAGAAAATTCTCCAATATCAGTGTGACAATCAACGTGTTACATATGTATGTATATCACGTTATTTACAATAATACGTAAAATAAATAATATGAAAATTCAATGTAAAAATAATAACATAAAATTCAATACGAAAATAATAACATAAAATTCAATCGACAGAAATAAATCACTGAATAAATCTACGTGTACTCTGACGGAAACTCGCAGTCGATATTTTCCCAACGAAAGCGCCGTAGTGTGACAATGGGTCTACTCTTGAGTCACAAACCATTATTCGCGGCTCGGCTGGATTTTATTCGACGGTGTATTTATTCAAGACGCAGTCGCTGAAACGCCCGACACGGTGGAAATGAACGAACCGTTCCATTGTACGCGTTTTAATTTAACGCTACCGAGCGCCGAGTGTCGTCAGCGAAGTGTACCTTCGTCGTAACAAAATTGAAATTAATTTGCTAGCATTAGGCAATTGTTATTATTAGATGTACAAATTAATTCGGTGCCATTGCAATTAGTGTCCCGTAACTCTGGTTCGAATTAAAATTTCCTTCCCGTCCTACGGTGATTTGAAAGTGCCAACTTTAAGCTTTGAGAAGCACTACAATAGTTGACGGCCTTGCCGGCATAACCTCGGGAAACGGCGGTTATCACGATGTTCGAAAAGAAGCGTCTGAGGCACTGCATCCTTTTCGCACTGCAGTTGAGTAAAAATGCGGCTCAGTCTACCGAAATGATTTGTTCCGCTTTGGGTGAAGGTGTTGTGACCCACAAAACTTGTGAGAAGACCTTTTACCGGCAATAGGCAGGTGATTCTGCGATAACGCGCGGTCACATGCCGTAAAAGGGACGAAGGATCTCATCTGTACATTAGCCTGGGAAATTCTCCCTCATACGGCTTATTCGCCAGATTTAGCCTCGTCGAATTACCACCTATTTCGGCCGCTTCGACATTATCTAGCGGATACGCATTTTAAAACAGTCGACGAGGCACGAAGAAGCATCGATGACTTCATCGAGTCAAAACCGTCAAGTTTTTTTCCGCGAAGGCATTCATCAGCCGCCCGATAGGTGGAGTAAAGTCATGGAAAATAATGGAAATTATTTCGAACGTTAAACTTGTACTTGAGTTTTTCTAAATGAACTTTGAATTTCATGAAAAAAAAAACGGCACCGAATTAATTTGTACGCTTAATATTAACTTGTCTCGGACGATCTTCAGTCGCTTGTCGCTTTTACTTTCCACGATTGCGCGATATCGGAAGTAAAGGGACACGTGGATATCTCGCGTGACGCGAACACGACACCCCGATCGATATTTCGGTTAGCCGAGGCTAGAAATGACGAAGGTCGCGTTTACGACACTAAAAAGAACCGGTGCGACATGGCTTCCAGTGTCGAATATCCGAGGGGCCCGGTGTGAGCTTCCTCGGCGGGGATTTCGGCCGAACGAATGTGTTGCATTGTGGTTTATCTGCTCGCTCGAAAACTTGACCGAGTAAAAGCCCGACTAGAAGTATGACTAATCAGCTTGAGTGAGGAGCTAACCGGCTAGGAACTAACCGGTACAGGCTTTATTAAATGTTCAAGCTTGATTAAATGTTCAAGCTTGTTATTATTAGGTACCGGGAAAAGTTCGTGCGAATTCTTAGGTAAAAATTGAAGCACTCTGAACTATTTTAAAAAGTAGTTTCATTTGACGAAGTACCTCAACGTTGACTTCGACGACGCTTTTCCGCGTCCGCACATCTTTTTTGTGGGTTTGAGCGCACATATCCACGTAGTTCGTCGTCTTCAATAACAGATCGACGTCCCGAACGTGGCTCATCCTCCAGCGGTTCATTATCTTCCTTAAACCGTTTAAACTATTTTTGCGCTGTCCTTTCGCTAACAGTACCTTCACCACACGCGCTACATAGCGCGTTTAGCCGTATTTGCTGCTGTATTGCCAAATTTAAATTCATGAAGTAAGAAAGCGCAAGGTTTTTAACTTTTCGCTATCCATCTTTAACTTCGCATAAACAACAGGATATTGAAACAATTGAAAGCTGCGTATCATGTACACCAATGACGTAAATATAATCCGCCACTTGAGTGTCGACTTTTTTTGCTTGTAAAGAAAAAACTTACATTCCAAATACGAAAGGATTTCATCGAAAAGTTAAAATTTTTGAAGAATCGCTCTGCCATACTGGATCGGCGGCATTTTGAATTTTAAAACTTCGGATTCATAATCAGTGAGTCCAACGATATTTAGATACCACATTTCAAAAAATTCCATCGAGAAATAAAATTTATGGCTCAAAAGGTTAAAAGCCATCATGTTCCTTATTGTGGTTGCTTTTCTCAGGCACAATTTCTCTCTCTCTCTCTCTCTCTCTCTCTCATTCTCGTGATTAAAATTCCCTTATTAAATTGGGAGTGAATTCAAAATTTCTTTTTAAGCCCGCGATCTTACAATTCGTGGCGCACACAATGTATTTACCGTCGCGTGCCCGGATCGGCAGCGTGACGCTTTAAAAATGACGACGACGGGCAAAGTTGTCGCGACTATATTTTCCGCGGATGCGCGTGCAAAATATGGGACATCGTATCTACTTAAGAAGCACGGCAATGCACGCTACGTTGTCGGGGCGAAAAAAGGTACACGGAGACGCGTAGCGTCGGAACTCTCGCGCGAACCCCCCGAAGGATATGCGAAAACTTGAGGCGGGGTGATATTTTTCCGTAAACTGATCGCCGTGTTTGACTTCATAATAAATTAAAAGGCCGCGGCGAGAGCGGCGAAAGCTGCTCGCGTAATTACGAGTCGGATGCAAGCCCGGTTGGCGATTAAAAATGCATAGAAGCTAACATTTAATTTGCACGGAGGGAAACGCCGTCTTTCCTTCTGTTGCGCTCATCGGCGCGGTTTGCGCTTCACTTCCGCCGGCCTGCTAAAACTTGCACAACCCGAAGTTGAGCAAAATTGCCAACTAAACTGCATACGGAATACACAAGCTGTATCCGGTATTGCGTCGTTTCTACCGTGCAATTCTCCTCTCTTATCCTCCTTATCTTTTCCCGATCCTGAACTTAATTTAACGAACGTAAAGCGAGGAGACGACGACCACTTAACCCCTTTAAGATGGCCCCACGTGTTGGAATCAGACGATATTACAGGGTGATACCAATAGGAAGTTGCTGAAAAGAAATATTTATCACTTTCTTCTATCTGTTCGACGAAGGTTGATACGGGTGTAATCATGTGCTACAAATTCGTCAGTTTTATTTCAACTGTTGTAGAAAGCAGTTCACGAGAAGAAACGTGAGCGACCTTACCGTCGATGAGAAGGTGTATCTCATCGAGCGTTTTTATGGGAGAGGAAAGATTTACGCACGTTGCATATCGCGGATTCCATACGTAATATAGGTCGAAACGAGTTGCAAGTGGGAACACATTGAAAAAGTTAGATTTTTACTGTTTTATGTAACGACGCGCGGATATTACGACTCTATCATGTCGCGTTGTGTTGATTGTCCAAAATGTTTGTTTGACTTGAAAGAATAGCCGATAATGCTATTTTTTGCCCCTTTTATTTCGATTCGCTCAAAATCCTGACATGTCCAGGTAAATTCTGCCAACGGTGCGGTGTTCAACGTGGAAAAAAAATCTTCGGGAAACGTACCGTCGCACTTCGATGAGAAAAAACGTGATTTCCTGTCTCACCGTGTAATACATATGTGTATTTCTCCCAGGCATGTCGAAATCTCACGACGTTTCCGAGCGTAAAAATTGACGTGCGTGATGCCTCTCTACGAGGATGGCCCTTCCATGCATCGCCATCGATGTTTATATAATTTAGAGATGAGAAGGGATATAGTAGAGTTGTCGTCTCGATGATCTTGGGTGATAGTTATGGGGAAGATTAATATATAGGAGGTGGATAAATGGATCATCTTCGAACGGGACGCTTCATATAATTGGGATCGAACTTCGCCCGCCTTCGACGGCCTCGTTCTCGACCTTTCAATTATATCACACGTCTCGTTCTCGATGATAATACATGCGGATGTTTAACGATTACGACAATTCTGATATTTAATTATTTATTGATTTTTGAACATATTTTTCAATATAATATAATATAAGAATATTTATAATAATATTTAAGATATTTATAATATAATATAATATATAATATTTAATATGATATAATAATAACTAATTAAAAACTACTCTAAGATTGCGCGTACAAATTGATCATTAGATGTATAAAATTTGCAGAACATTTGTGATTGGGCAAACCAACGGTAGTTGTATATTACCGATATAGATATCTTTTTTGAAAGCCGCAGATCAATTGTTTAAAAGATACGGTGATTTAAAGTTAACGCTTTTTGGAGTTTAACTCTTGAGGCATACATTTTGTTTTTCGATGGAATTTTCTGAAATGTGGTATTTAAGTATCTTCGGGATCGCTGATTACGAATCTAAAGTCAAAATTTACAAATTCCAAATTGCGTGTATGTGTGTGCACCGAGGAAACGAAAGGTCTGGAGGAACGTTGTGCCAAGTGTACCGATTCGAAGGTAGGCTAATTGAAAAATAAATTTCGCACGGCTCGAAAGAATGTTTTCTTCTTAATCAGGTCGGAAACTTTTCAATCCACCCCCGTCTACAACCACAGATATAGTTGTTACCCTTTATGACGAATACCCAAGTCGAATTGCTTTTCAAACTCATCACTCTCCACACATAATTCGACTGCACATAATGCTCACTTGTGAATTCTCAGTAACCTTCGCGATGCTTGCCAGCGACGATGTCGTATATATTCCGACCGATCGAAATTCATGGCATTCAGTGCCAACATCAAAATCCCCGACGGGGGGTTGACATAGAACGTCTCAAGGACACGCGGGAGGCACAGAAACGTACTCGATATCGCGAGTACGCACTACCACCGCCACATACGGTAAGGTAGAAGCGTCCGGCGCGTTCATCCTTCATCAAATACCGCGCGCGCGCGCGCGCGCAGCACCGAAGGGGTTAATTTAATCCGACCTAATGATCCCGCGAGCGTTTTTCGTGGCGAGGCCGGCGCGAGCTCGCGCGCTGCGATGCAAATAACCCTGCGTCGCCACCGGTGTGTGTGTCTCGAGGCGTTTCCGCAGCTTCCAGGTGATTAATCGGTCCCGCGAGTGCAAGTGGACTACCTATACAGTTCGGCCTCGGCGAGGCTAAGCGGGTAAGAGGGGAGGGGGGAGGGGGAGAGGAGGTTTGTATACCGGCGCGAAGGAAGCGGGACCGTCCGTCCGGACGGACGGACGGGTGATTATTTCGCGAGGATCGCTCCGTCATCGCAGAAGGCGGCACCTCTGATCTGCCTCGGGTCCGGCGACCGGGGGCTTCCCATAATCACCTACGATCCTCCGGCTCGCGGCAGGACCGATTCCACCGGCAGCAGCAGGAACCACCACGAAGGAGGTGGCCGATGGGAAAGTAGAGAGAGAGAGAGAGAGAGAGAGAGAGAGGCCGGCTGGAAACCGCGCGCGGCCTAGTACGTGGCGCGGCAAGGTCGCAAATTCTTTTGCTCTTCTTCTCCGTCTTTCTCGTCTCTTCCCTCCGTCTCTACCTCTTTTTCCTTCTTTCCCTCTCCTTCCCCCTTTCACTCGATCCTTCTCTCTCTCTCTCTCTCTCTTTTGCTTTCCGTGCGCACCATTCGTTTCTCATTCGCTCGCGTTTCTCTGTATTCCCCGTCGTAACACGCCGACACGCGCGCGCGCCCGACGTCGTCTGTCGTCTTTGTCGATCATCGTCGGCTCCTCCGCCGACCGTCTCGACGTTATTTCCGTGAGGTTCTCGCTTTTTCCTCATGATTAGAATTTATGTGCGCGGCCGTTCGCAAGGTCTAAGGATCCCTTCGTTCTCACTTCCACTCTCGTCACCTTTTCCTGCCGATATTTCTCTCTTAATTAAATAGGGTCCGCTTCAATCAACGAGAAATCGACAAATTGTCAACGGGTATACCTTGTATATGGGGTGGGCGAAAACTCTGGTTACGGTCGAATATCTCGTAAACGGTGCGATTTAAAGAAAAAAGTTTCAGACAAAAGTTGTAAGGTTTACAAAGACGCATTGAGTGATAATATCCATTTGATCTTTGGCAGCTTCACCAAGGTCTTCAGGTCGAGGTCAACTTTTTTAAATGCAACACCCTATTTTTTATGGCACATTATTGTAGTTCACGTCGAGACGCTTTCATTGTGATACAATAAGTCTCAATTTCGCTAAGTATTTTTCGAATTATTGATTGACAAATGGTCGACACATTTAAAAATGGATCTAATTTTTGAATTGAGTTCAAGTAATACTTGCATCAATATATTATAATTTCTATATAATAATAAATTCAATGAAATCAAGACTAAAAGTTTCTTAAGAAGATTCCGATATTCCTGCTAATATATGATAATATATAATTCTTGATCTAATTTTTGTATCGTAATGTCATAAAATTTCTACTCGACGCTCAAAATCGTCCGCAACTAATTCCTGAACGAGATTAATTTTGAATTGATGAAATTTGGAATTTTTGAGAACACAACGAATGGATGTCCTGCTAATATCATGTGCTTGGACGACTTTTCGAATAGAGATATGGAGATCTTCTGTGAATGATTTTGTGTGTGTGTGTGTGCGCGTGTGTATATAGCGTATATTGTTGTAATTATGACTTGGAAATTGCAATTATACTAATGCAACATAAAACACGAACTACGTAATGATGGAAACGTATATTTCCAGTTGGTAACGGCGGGCTCCGTAAAAATAACTACAATAGAAATATAACCTCGCCTTAATAAGCCCCCTTACAAACGGGCTCGTATTCCCGTGGCCATTACTTAAAGGACTACCCAAGTAATCTACGAAGCCCGCATAATAACATAACATCGGAATTCCCCATCTGCCGTTTCGCGATGTTGCGCCAGACGCGTCATTGTTCGATAATTAACCCTATAGAGGATACGAACGAAAAAATTCAAATTCACGAAACGTCACTGGGCACCTTTCAAGCAGCGGGGTCTTCCTTCCGGCTGTTGAACACGTCGTACGAACGAACGTTGTACATGATTTCAAACCGAAACGAAGACTCAAGTTACCCCACCTCTATCGAAATTGAATTTCATGTCGGAACAGTACAGAATTTCCATCAATACACAGTTAAAATTAAAAAAAAAAAAAGATCCTAAGAAAACGGTTTTACGGACCAGCTGCCTAAAATTATCGCAGCTATCACCTTGCATCAATCAACTTTTCCAGCCTTCTACTTTACTCTCGCAGAACTTGTCCGAAGCCCGCGAATACTTACGAAAAATCCAAAATAAATAGAGTCGAGGTCCGTGAAAATCCGTTATCATAAACAGAACGATTTCTGCTCGGCTTCCGAGTCTCATTGCCCGGCTATCGCCTTATCGTTCGCACTTTGCGACTGCTAATTCTCCTTCTTTCATTGGCTCCCTTTATCACGGTTAATTACCACCTGTGCTCGTTACGCGGCTCGTTATTACGTCGTATCAAATCCCTCGCCGGGCTCGAGAGAGTCCGAGCGCTCCCGGTGTATCCATCTCCCCGTTTCCCCTTTCCTCTTTCTTTCGGCCCCTCGTTCGTTCGTGTCGGCCGGTAGTCGCTCCTCGTCTTCAGCGCCACTCGACCTTGCCTCTCTCTCTCTCTCTCTCACCGTCTTCCTCTGCTTCCTTTTTATGCCACCGACTTCATATTATTCCTCCTCCACACCTCGTCCTTCGTCCTCGTACCGGCGGCTACTCTTTTTCATCTTCGATATTCGTCCGCTTCTCTCGTCCCCCCTTCCCCTCCCGCTGAAAACCGATGCTATTACCTCTCCGGATCGCGAGGAGAGGCCGGTGAGAGGGGAGGGGGGAGCACACGAGTTTTTTCCTCACGTTTCTTTTATGCCCGGACAGTACGGTTCGGCCATTAGAGGCGAATCTGCGTTGGCACGCAGAAGTAGAAACGTTACCGACTTAACCTCTCGTTAAATGCCTTTTTGTCTTCTTTAATCGTCCCGTCTTTTCGGAACCCTCCGAGAGCAAACAGTGTTTAAGAGGCGACCACGCGTCTTCCTCCCGTCTCTCCTTGGCGTTCCTACGATCGCAATAAAAACCATCGATACGACAATACGTTGTACTCTACTCAATAATAGATAATAGATAATTCAGGCCCGACGCGTTAACCTTAATCTAACTTAATCTAACCTAACTTAAACTTAGGAAAGCCGAAATTTCTTTTCGTAAGATGAATAAATGACGCATCATTTGATTTCATCTGTTTCGAAATATAAAACCAATAATACAGTTCAGTTTGACCCATTTTCGCAGGTATAGATATCATGTGAATAAATCTGTAATTTAATATCTGCTGGTCTAATTTGATTTAATCCGTTCTGAAGGAGATATTACACACTGAGAGGAATTCCATTAAAGTTAATCATTTTTTGTCTTGGCTATATCTTTTTCTGATTTTGACCCAAAAAGTATTAATGGTAATATATATATATGTATATATATATAAGAGGTTATACATTATACATATATATATGTATATATGTATATTTATATATAAGAGATTATTATAACTAACATTATAATAACACTTAGAAAAAAGCCACCAAAGCCACATAACATTTCGTTTTGGACTCTAAAACTCTATTGAAGATGTAAAATTAAAATTTATATACATGAATGCAAACCAGCACTTCTCTGCCAAAATATATGATAATCTTTATATACTAAAATTATATTGTAAATGATA